>NW_015374274.1:761133-800337 GCF_001272555.1 Dufourea novaeangliae | reverse complement strand
CAACGATAAAACTTTTTTATTTGTGGTTCTTTATTAATGAAACTTTTATAAACATATTGGTGAAATTTTTATGATTAAAATGATACCAAACACGACGCAATTTGGACCATATTTACTTATGATTTATCAGAATCGATAATAAACTAACATGAACTATTAACAGTTTCTATATGAGAAAAAATGATCCAAATTATGTCATGGTTGGTATGATTTTAATCAGAAAAATCTCACCAATATGCTAGTATAAATTTTATTAACAACGAATCAAAAATAAAAAAGTTTCATCGTTGCATTAGCGTTGTCTCGCGCGCCGGACAACAATGTAAGCGCTCGATTGACTCGACGGACGGAGCGGGGAATGTACAGCGATTAGTCGAAGCGTTCAATCGTCTCCGACTGCCCAGAGAGCTGCCGACGAATAAAATGTAGCTGAATCACCTTCAGTCACACATATTTTTATTATTGTCCGAAACGGTGCATACACAATCGGACTGTGTGGTGGGCCATAATGTAATCATTGGTCGACGAGAGCGTCGCAGCCGAGTCGAGTGGAAAAAGAAGCTTTCTCTTTGTTTTTCATTGGCTTGTCCTTTTCTACGTTCGGAATACTACAAAGGCGAGTTGCCGAGGCTCGAGCTTCGAGCAAAAAACGTATTCACGGAGGTCAGAAGCGTTTCGCGTAGTCCACGATTATCGTCCCTTCGCGTACTCGGGTTAGGGACGATAATCGAGAGGACTCTGTACATACTAGCAATCTTACGATCAATAGATCCCCGACGCTGGAACGCGTGTGCACCTTTACGAGCAAACTTGGTGTCTGAATTACTGAAAATACCAAATTAACATTCGAATTAACATTTATTTTAGTATTGAAATAAATTTATCAATCAGTGGGGCCCTTACCCCTACATTGATTTTTTTCCCTAGAGGAAGCCGAGTTTGCTCGTGGGGGTACAAGTCTCAAGGGAACCGTTTCGAAAACGTTGTGACGTATCAGGATGACTACCCCGCGCAAACAATACGAATAACATAGGATGACTCCGAATCACTGACGAGTCATATACCTCTCCCTTTACGGAAGACCAAGGGCCCAGAACTAGGCCCAGACTATATATGTATATTACCTCAGGACACTACACCATCAGACATTAACCGTTTGAGTGCCACGGAGCGATTTTGCGCTTCTCCTCTGTCCCTCGAACAGTGCCAGCGCTCTAGGCTGCGAAACCGATAACCGCGACACGCTCGGTTTCTGTCGATGCGCGACTTTACGGTTACCACTCCATTTTAGGTAAAAGTAAAAGAATGATACAACTAGTAAAAGAACGAATGACAGAACAACACTGAATTGAAACAATTACAGCTACCGTATAAAGCTGAAAACAGCGCAATAGCGCTCCTTGGCATTCTTGGAGAGGGAATAAGACAAGCGCTATCGCGCCGCTTGGCACTTTTGGACGGGAAAACAGCAAAGACACGTGGCACTCAAACGGTTAAGTTACCGAATATCTCAGTACGCGCATCTTGTCAATCAGTTCTTGTAAAATACAATTTGAGTATTGTACTCGTTTTCCGACCAATTAGTTGTATCCTAACAATTTATCTCGTGTTACTGTTTGGAAGTAAATATTAGAAAACGGACATCTCCACTTAATTATTTATTCAACCCAACCACGTAACAACGTTTACCTCGAATCTGTTTGATTTTCGATTGAAATGAATTATTCTCGAAACTTTATTGACACGTCTCGTATACATACATATAACTAGAAATTTCAGAACGAATTGATACGCGTAGAAATTACTTGAAACAATTGAACGCAACGATATCAATATGGAAACCTGCTGCTACAGTGCTTTCGTTACTAACTGTAGCTGTCCACGGTAATGGCTATTATAATCGGACAAGTTAATCATGCGCGGTGCGCGTGCACCACGCGCATTACGCCACGGGGACGCGTGTGCACACGCGCGGGGACATAGACGACATGACACGTAAGAATAACCTGTTGCTTGTCCGTAACTGACAACGGATTCTTCTCCTACGGCGGAATCGAAGCAGCGAAAGAAACTCCTTCCGTGAAACCCCTTCGCTGGGGACTGGCCCTTAAGCCGCGTATTCACCAAGCGAGCGAACATGAGCGAACAGGAGCCAGCGAGCATTCTCACTCAGTACGAGCGAGCGAGTAAACTCTGCTTTCGCTAGGGGAAAAAGCGGCGTAGAAGAAAAATCTTCTACCACTTGGTAAATTTATTCCAGGTAGTGAAATAAATGTTAAATCGAATGTTAATTTCGCATACATTTCAGTAATTCCAAATACCAAGTGGTAGGAGGCCTTTCTCTTACGCCACTTTTTCCACATCAAAGAAGCCGTGTTCGCGCTCGTTTTATTCCGTGTGAAATAAAAATTAAATGGTGTAATGAAAACATTATTAGAAACTTTATTTAAACTCATAGAGGCTTACTGTAGCCAAGAATCGTAGAATATCTTTCCTATATAGTTTGTGTCACTTTTCATTATATTTGGTTCAACAAATTGTAGAAATTTTTCAAAATCTTCGGATAACATTCTGTAAAAATTTCGGAACATTTCATATTCTTCTTCTTCCTACAAATCCCTTAAAAAATGGTTTCCACTATACCGTTGTCTGTTCTTAAACAGTGAAGTTTGTCACCATCGTTTATCATCTTTTCTTTGTTTTTATTTTTTGCACTTAACTTCAGCACAGTAAAAGCAGCACTTGCGCGAACAAATTTCTTCGTATTTATTATTTCACAATCTGCTCGCGGTCAGTCTTCGGATCAATTGCGAACAGAAATAAATTCGTTCCAGTGTGGACGTAGGGCGAGCATTTCAGTTGAACACGAGCAAACCCTTGCGAACTCGTTTGGTGAGTACGCGGCTTTAAACGATACTCCGATCGCCACGCGACCCCCACTTTATAAGGTTACGGTTACACTGGACGCGTATTCCGACGACTAGTCCGTCGTCCGTATGCAGCTAGTGATGGGTCTCGGTTAGGTATGGGTTAGCTCGCTCGAGCATTCGTGTCGTACGCATGACCGAATCAACCGCCTCTAAATCAATAGGAGCAGTTATACTGCACGCGTATCGGTCGTTCGATGTCGCACGCGTTCGTCGTATACGATCGTCAAAACGCACGGGAAATTGCCGACACATCACTTCAACCGTTATATTTTAGTTATTCTTCAACATAGGGCTCTGATTTAACGCTAATTATAAAGCTGAAGGAATATTGTTTTCAAGTTTATGCACAAAATTTTAAAAACCACTACTAATACTAAATCAATAGAAAAAAAACAAACACTTCTCTTTTTCAATAAAAAATTAACTACATACAAAATACCAAGTTGAATAGCAAAATTGGCTATATAATTTACTGTCTGTTCTAAACTTATTTTTCAATCCGTGTACAAAAAGTACTGTCACATTGAGTGCTATAACTAGGCTTCTAATGATCCAAATGTCATAAAATGTTGACACATTATCAATCAAAGATGTATTTCACAACAATGTTTTCGTGTATGTAGATACCGCGACGTGTTTTTTCGATTTTCAAAAAGTTCGGTTATTTTTGCGACAGACCATCTTTCACTAGGCTTATCAGAAAGTCCTGTCGCTTTTCTATCCGTGTTCCATTGAAAAAGTTGAGGATGTCTCTACGGGAGACATTAAAAAATCAAAGAAACATAAAATCTCGTTACACACGTTACTGATCATTCAGTTCCAAATTAATGTTAACTAAATGCATTCTTAATATAAACTGAATAAAATACACAAGTAAAAATAATAATATACATAAATGCCGCTACTAGTTTCTTCGATTTTCAAAAAGTTCGATTATTTTTTGCAACAGACCGTATGTTTCCAGCACAATCGAACGTTTCCACGATCTCGAGCTCTGTTCTTTTCTTTCCGCGCTCGTGGGCTTTTTCCGATCTTTTACGCGTATATAAACGTGTGCGAAATGGAAACTCGAGACTTGCCCAGCTGTGCTGCCGGTGATTCCGCACCGGCAGATGTGGCCCGCGGGCAATAATACGACGTCGGAACCGTTCGGAAAACCGCAAACAATGGGACGGCCAATCGGTCGAATAGTCGGTCGTGTAAAACGGTCGTTAACCGGAGAGACAATGGGCGAAACAGAGCCGAAACTGAGTGTACCGAAAAAAAAAAGAAAACACTGCGAACTAATTCACAAATGGACCAGAAAACCTTTCCCGGCCACCCCCGTCACTGTCATTCTTGTTTCACGGGTATCGGTTTTCCGATTTGTTCGTTCGAGAATGGAGACCAATTGTTGCCGGAGCTTTGTTGGTCGACGAACTTTTCACGTTTGTTTCGCGACAGATGGTATGTGTATTCTACGGCTGGAACGTCGGAAGGTGTTCAGCAGACGAATGGAAAATCTGTCGCTTGTGTGGGAAGTGTTATTTCATATGGTTTCACGATAGCATAAAGTTGGCATTAAGGTGGTTCTTATATGGTCCAAAAAAATGTTTTTTGGGATTTCATTGTGGCACCCTTTAAATATTTTCGACACCAGAAGAGACTATTACAGTGTTTTTAAAATGTTTTTTAATCAATTTCGGGGGTCGCTATTAGAGATACCTTATTTATAGATCGATACCTAGATAGCACTGTACATCTAAAGGACGTTTGTTTCATCTTCAGTTTATATCCGAAGAATGTCCTTTGTCATAGGATGTGTAGAGGAAAGGTGTCTAAAACGATCCCTTTAAGGCGTAATTTACATAAACAATACAAATGCTCATTCTTTAAATAAAAGTAAAGTAGTTTTTGCAAGTTAGTCTATCTCTCTTATCATTGGCTTAAATAAAATTTAGCTACGTGATCAATTATATTTTTTATTCACATTTCTTTGAAGGCATACTTAAGGATCATTTTATAATGTATGTGTATATATTCATTTTGCATTGTATTATACGTACTGATAGTAAATACGACGAACATTAAAAAGCAGTTCAGTTATTACATTTTAAATTAAATAAAAACAGCTTTGACGCGTTCTTTTTCTTTCATACTGACGGTGCATTGATGTAACTAAAACAAAAAACAATAATATAGCATATGGGTAAAATGATTCCTGGGATTATTTTATCCTACTAGAGAGGGATCATATGACCCCGAACACCCAACTCACATTCAGTGGTTGAATATAACCTCAACTTATTACATGCGGAACGAATTGTAATCACGAAAACAATAAATTTCTATTATTCGTTGAATATTGTCCAGTAATTATGACCTGCTGATATCCCTTACAATATAAAAACTTTGGTACCTGGTAGCGACCTTTAAACACTAATATTTAAAGAAAAAATTACATGCACTCGTTTTTCAAATGGGAGAACTGAATAACAGGTTGGCCCAATATAATTTTAAGAACCAGCCTAGTATGCATTATACATACCAATCAGTGTTAACAAAACATTGTTATTTTGATCTGATTGAAGTATTCATAGAGCATATTTAAAATTGACACTAGTGACTACGACACTCCTAAAAATTACGGATTTCAAATTTCTTATTTTACAGTTTCTAAGGTCATAATGGTGCTTCTGTCGGAAGTTGTTACCTTTCAATTTATTATACACTTTATATTATACAGTATTAATGTTATGTTGTATGATGTATATTATACAATTTAATTTAGTATACGTCGAATGCTGGTAATTTTAGTTTTAAATATTTTGTTTTCATTTTTAAATTAACAAACTGAACTGTCATATCAATTTTGTACATTGTGGCACGACATCTCGTTTTGATGTTCTGTTTCATTAATATTGATGATTCGATAAATTAAAGTAATTTATTCTGGTAGATAAACTATTGTGTGAACCGAATACACAATTGCTATTTAATTATAATGTTTTTCCAATGACATCCAATAATAGATACGTCTAACGTATCGAATGGAATAAAATGGGAACTACCAAGGCAGAAGATGCATATTTTGTACCTTAATCTACTTTCTAAAAATGCATACGTGATTTATGTACTCGTTTGAAGTACTCAAAACTTTTGGTATTCTATTAAGCAATGATTCATTCATGTACACGATTCTTTAATTATCTTTCTCGAGGAATGATGTACTTGATGATATTTTAACTTCTTATGAAATTAACTTTCATTCTTCGTAGTTCAGTACTGAAAATAAATTGTTTGCCTATAAACATGGATATTTAAAAATGCACTTCCATTCTGAACTTTTTATATGGTTTCGGTGATAATATATTATATTGTTTGTTTTAAAAAACACAATTTTTCATAAATCTAGCAAATTGTTTTAAACGAGAAATTCAAAAAACGAAACAATCGATAGAAGTTGTATGAATTAGAATTACTTTCCAATGTTAATACTTCTTCAGTCTGACCTACAATAATCAGTAAAATCTCTGATCGTACCTCTAAATTAAAAAAACGATATTCAAAGGAATTTTGCACGGGACGTTACGTACAACAGGGAGAGATCTCGGCGTGATTAATCGCATCTAGGCGCGGAAGATTTATCGCGATTAATTGCCGTCGCTAGTTTTGGTGTTTCACGAAATCGTGGACAATTTGTCAGGCTTAGATACCTTTTCTTCGACGTCGCAATTAAAACCGTACGTCATAAACTACGAGATTATGTCACCGGTTTGGTAAGATTAACGAGCATGTAAATTGATAAACGATACCACAGTTGGTAGAAATTTCTTGAAAACTATCGAAAAAATCTGTTCATGAATCTCTCCGGTCAAGCACCGTGAGAAAATGGCGGAGAAATTGTATTTTTACGGAGATAGCGATCGATACCTACTAAAATTCTATAAGCGATTCTGCTAATAATTTTCATGGACAGTGAGTGAAGAGCACTCTTCATGAAGAACAAGTATTCCGAAGAAGAAGAATATTTAACAAAAATAGATATTCTTATAGATTATTTCACAGGAACTGGAATCAGAAAGATATTTGTTTTACTTTTTGAGTGTAAAATACTCCAATACTAAAGGGTTCCATTGTCCATTTGCTTTTTATGATATTTCTCTCTGACGTAATGTCTATTTATATTTCCTGCAAATCGTATAGACCTCAATTAGAATTCTTTCACGGAAGTGACCTATTTTTACGTAAAAATAGCTGGCAGATACCCCTAATTTATTTTGCAAATTGTAACCCTAATTTTACCCCTATAATTTAAGTCCAATTCCGTTAAAATAGGATAGGTACACACCATGGATAGGTACACACAGATCCTTTTATAGCAAAAGGGTTTGTCGTCACCGAACAAATTGTATAATTATATAAAAGTATGTACTACCACCTACATTTTATATTCTATGTTATTCATTTTATTCGTTACAATGACTATTTTGTCACTACTTAATAATTAAACTGAACGTACAATGTGATTATGCTACTTGTGCGAAGTACATGACGCATCCTTAGGAGGCATAATATGGTTTAGGTGATAATATATTGTACAGTTTATTTAAAAAAATATAATTTTACATAAATGAAGCAAATTGTTTTATATGGGATATATTGTTTAATAAGGGAACATCAATATTATATTTGCCAGAAAAGACTGTTATTTGTGTATCTTATTCAGTTTATATTAAGAAGCCATTTAGTTAACATTAATCTGGACCTGTATGATCACTACATACCAAACCATGTGTTACAATATTTCATCCTCCTTCAATTTTTTAATGCCTCTTGTACAAAAATCTTCAACTTTCTCCATGAAATACGAACAGAAAAACAACAGGATATTATTAGGATACATTATGTATGATATTCGTGATACAGAAATTGATCGTATTTACATTTAAAATACAAATGATTTGATTGATTGTAGAACCTACATCGATTAACCATTTTTTTCCTCCTCCCAGTGTGTAGTTACATACTATAAGAGCCTGATGTCTTAGACACAAAATATAAATGAAAAGATTCGAAAGACTCCATCAACGGTCAACAAAGACAGAAAAATCTCTGAAACCCTACTGAAAGCGTCGACAGCCCCCATTCCCAAAACGTGGTATTCCCCGAATAACGAGAATCGAAACTCACAAGGGTGTCGAAACGACCATGTAAAATACTGGTCGGCGGCGAGCGAGCGAAGAAGAAACAAACGGGTCGGAGAGGATCATTTCCATCCTAATAAATTTCACCCATAGAGGAGCTAATTTTCTGTAACTCAACCGTATACCCGATGGGAACTTCGTTAAACACCGGAGGATCTACGAAGAGCGAAATAGGAAACCCTCTCTTTCTCTCGGATTCGGTATAGGATGACCATTGATCACTTGATCGCGACAGAGGGACAAATCCGTGGGCAATTAACCTGGCCGATTAACGGAACATCGTGGTGATTAATAAATTCCGGTGTGTCGAGTTAACGCCCGACAAATTACAATCCGGGGGAACCGTTTCGACGATGGTCATCAAAGTGAACCGCCTCGGTGCCGTTCTTCTCTTGTCCCCTCTTCCGGCCCGTTCCTTTCTCTTTCGTACGGATCCATGGACAAGAGTAGTCGCCCTCCTCTGTATCGGCCGATTATTCCGGTATAAATCAAGCCGGCTACCCTCTCGGTGGCGACAACGGTTAACTAATCGCGACCTTTACCGAGCGCGCGATGGTTCAATTTAATTGGCTGTACGGGCGGCGCGATACGCGGCGTGCCGCGGGTCTGATTAATCATTCGTAAAAATCGGGACCAGCGCAAATTGTGATTAAACGGACGTCGTCGAAGCCGTGTGCGCGTACCAGCGAACGCTTTTGTCGCGTGTTTCCACGCGGGAACGGGGGCGATTGTTAATTGCCTCGGTAGAGTTCATTATCGATCGCGATTTGCATTCGGCTGATTTATCGAGCGACACGTCCGCATGGTAGCAAGCCCCTTGGGCTTGTGTGCATTGACCTTGCTACCACACGCCCCGCTGAGGTTAAGCGTTTCAATGTCGCGAATGTGATCTCGAGAGTGTATATACAGGGCGTTAGTAAAAATCTGGGACAGTCACGAGGGTGGAGTACATGGCTAACAAGGGATGTTCGCAGATTTTTCTGTAACTTTGCTCAATTGTTTATGGGACCAACTTGAGAATTTTACTGTATTTGGTTGGTGGTATTTTTCGACTTTAAGGGGTTATGCCTACCTGCGAGCTCGAAAAAAGACATGTACTTTCGGAATTTATTTTTAAAAAATTTAAAGTACACTAGGAAAGATATAGTGTATACATTTAGATCATTTTTATATCGTTTTTTGTTGTCCGTAGGTATATCGGTGCAAAAAAAATTGTCAAAAAAAGTGTCAAGGAAATTATATGCATATACATATACATAGCTTGAATATATTTATTAGTTCTTAGTTTCACTATCATAAAAGAAATTTAAAGTAATTTTCACTCCTTTTTCTATCAATAAATATATGTTGTAACTATCACGCAAAATGGATGTTATAGTTATGTAGTTATTTTATGATGGAAACTATGTTAAAACACTTTAGTTAATTTTTACCTCTTAAACGATGAATTAAAACATCTATAGATAAAAAGTTTAATACATACAATACTTTTAAAAATACTAACAATAACTGTAGACTAATACATACAGAATTAAAAGTACAAAAGTTCAGCAAGATGACGTCAATATATCTTAGGTACAGATTTTTCTTATGCATAATTTTTTATCTGGAATTTGAGAAAATAAAAAATATTACCAATGCATAATAGCATTTTCATTTCACTTGCAATTTAATGAAGCTGTTCATAAAGACCATAAGTATATGTATTTAATTAAAACTACAAAAATATGATTTTGCATTAACATCCGTAATACATTCATATCGCTCTAAAACTATAAGGATCAGAACAAAATGTCTAATGTGTCATTCGGTAATTACTCAGATACACGTATATTAAGAAAAAACAGAAAACGAAGAGTTCCAGTTTGTTTTACATCGAATAATCATTTCATTCTTAATAATCAGACGACAGACTCAGGCTGTTCTCATCGTTTAAAGATCAATTAATCATCCCCTCGTTAGACGAACGAACTTCGAGTAACACGCGTGAAATCTGAACGATAAATCGAGAATAAAATCGAACGGACGGTTCTCGACGAGCACAGGTGTAAATTTCAAGATGAATCCAAGCGACGGTTAACGGGGAAACCATCCGGCCTTCGAGGAACGAGAAACAAAAGGAAGATCTAGAGGATGACTCTATCCGGGACGGTTGCCTGTTGTATGCATCGCTATTTCAATGTCATTATTGCTTCGAACTTGTTCCAGCATTTTTATAACCGTAGACCACCTTACCTAAGCAATAGCTCGTTTCTTCTGGTTTTATGAGACATCGATGACTATCGACCCTTACCTTATATACCTGAAACTGTCCACGGAATATATCTCGGACAACGAATACGTTCGGAGAGCTCGCGGGTAACCCGACTATCCGATCGCTTTATCTTCCCATAACCATTGTTGTTTCGGCATTCTTCCACGGCTAAATCGCCTCGGAGCCCAGTCGAGCGTCCATCGTCCTTAAATCAATCGCAGGACTCTTATTTTATCGGTTACGAATATTACACGCACTACTCCGCGTCGTTAACTATTGTTCACCAAGGATAGAATGGATTAGAGGTAGTCCACAAACTGTTTACAGGTAGGGGGAAACAATTCCTGGCTTTAATTACGATCAATTAAATATCCTATCATTCAGGAGGCAATTATATTTAACTTGACAGGCTGTCTTCATGCCACTCTTTACTTCGATACCATGATCATGGTTTATGGGGAAATTAATACCACGTATCCCTCTGTATTAGCCTATTCGATTCTATTCTATTCTCATTAATAGAATTCATGAAATATTCTTACCGAATATTCTTTGTAAATTCGTTGTCATTGATATAGCGAGTCAATACTAATCACAATAAAAGTACAGATAATTCAAATTACATTTCCGAAAGAGTATCTCTAAGGGTGTTCCAAAGTAGGTGTAAGTCCTTGAAAGGTGTGATTCCTGGTGTGATTTGAAACAACTTTTTCCTTAGCGAAAAAGTTCTCCAAGACTTTGTTAACGAGATATAAACCAAAAACCCCGACCAATCAGAGCGCGAGTTTGTGGGCTGATCTCTTTCGATAGCGCGTAGTCAACGTTACCGCAGGAGCTCAACCGGCAAACTCACTCTCTGGTTGGTCGGGCTTTTTCGTTAATATCTCGTTCACAAAACTTTGGACAACTTTTTTGCTACAGAAAAAGTTGTTTCAAATCATTCCAGGAATCATCCCCTTCGAGGACTTACAACTATTTCGATGTTTCTACTACGAAATACAACAGAGCCTCCCGTATCCGTACACCAATTATATCCCCTCATATCTTAACCGTTCTACTATTCAAAAGTTCTGTTATCCAATGGAGAGTCACCTACCTAGCAACAGATGCTGTTTGCTGTTGCGGATATGTAGTATTTACGTACAATGTATTTTTTCTACTATTCGACCGAATATGTCCTGATTTTATGTAAGAATTTAGTATGAAACGACCAACCTTCGGCATAACAATGACAATTACACGGAAACGTGTAGTTCTAAACGAAAATATAATATCGGAACGATATAAAAAAATTGATTTAAAAGACAGTTGTTATATGGTTGTAAATGCTCGGTCAAGTCGGAACATTTTTATCGGATGAAATTTAAGAAATTAGCGAATAAAAAAGTACAATGGAAGAGCACGTTGAAGAAGCTGTAGCTACATTGCATATAATACCCGGATGTGGCGACTGTGATGAAAACTGGTATAATGGAATGGCTTCACTGCCATAAAGACGATAATAGCGACGAAGATTTTGTGCACATAAATTCTATACAAATTGAAATAGCAAACGAAATCGATAAAGATGTGCCTTCTCACGCGGAAGTATTCGAGGCATTCGAAAAATGGCTTCGATTGCGGTACAAAAAGAATGTAACTCTACAGAGGTTAGGTATTTACACTGACGAAACTAATTATATCTAGCAGCAAAAAAGATACGAGAATCTTAAACATTGCAAATAAGCAATCAATTTCCCAGGTTCCTATTTGATTAAAGCAGGTTCACTGTGTCAGAAAAGTGACTATTCCAATATCCGAACACTTATGTCTGTCTAACTAGTTCGGATACAGGAGGTTTCTACTCTACATAAAAAGGGTTAAAATACGATATCAGAGAACCAACTTCAGACCAGCTCCCTAGTTCTGAATAAAGTGTAGCTAAATGGTGAATGACGGTGGACGCCGGTCTGACCAGAAAAGAAATCCGTGAATAAACAACCGACGGGATGGAAAACCTTTAAAAGGATAATCACCGATAGTCCAGAGTCGGTCCCGTGCGTGGCACAATCAGCTCCCTTTTTAAACGGCCGAGCGAACGCAATTGCGATCAGTTACGTCACTCAAGCCCTAATCAAAGGCATTCAGCCGCGGCCCGGTGTGTGTACAGAGGAGAGGGAGGACAGACTTATCTATCAGCCGGGCAGGATGCGCATTTACATCCGCGTCGCGCCGCGGCGCATAGGAACACGCCGTTAACCACCGACGATCGGCGCGATCTAACAAAGACATCAACCAAGGAGGAACACGGGAGGCGTGTACACTCAACACGCCCTGTGACCGTTCACCTCCCCACCGTCTTCACGACGGCCCTCGCGGGCCAATTCAGCTCCTATTGTGAACTGTCAGCAAGTCATACGCACGTGGGCACGTGTGGTTTACGATGCGTCAGAGTAACAAGCGTTCATAGCATCGACGGTAAACGATAAATATCATCTTGGCGCGTTTCTAAGACGAAACGCTTCTCTCCCACGACTGGCGGTGACATTCACCGTGTGTACATATTTATTAACGCCGTTCGAACGGCAGAACAATGAGGCGTAAAGAGGATATTCTAATCTACACTCCGTTTCACGCAGGGACTTCTACCGACACGTAAATACCGGTATTATACCTGTTATTAGCAGACCGATCGATAATGTTTTTAAAAGGTATAGCATGGTTTCAAGAGAGCTTTAACGTGATTATAGCAAATTTTTTGTCAACTCTTTTTTGTCATGATTTTTCAAGGTCACCTTCAATTTTTTGCAAATACACGTATCATTTTTTTACTCCTATCTGTTAGAGGATTTCAAGACGAATTTGGTATCATAACATGACATTTGTAATTTTTTTTTCATCCCGGTCGAGAAAGGATTAAAGAAATATGCGAACTGTAATATTACAAAGAGTATCGTATGCTACGCCATTGTACGCGTTCCGATGTTCAGCTCTTGCCTACTGTTTGTAAACATTTGGTTCTGTACATTGGAATACATCTAATGATATCTACTGATCACGATTCGTGGTTCACCCTGTATAAGCCCTATCCTTATAGAAACCGAAAAAATACCGGTATTTATTTCAGTTTTCGGTAATACATCGGTTTCGGTATAGCTTTGATGGCATAATACTGGTATCAAAACCATTTAAGTCTCTGGTTTCACGTAAAAATAACCTCGTTTCGCGCATGGGACGGGACCTAAGGCCGTTCATTGGTAGAAGAACGGCAGAGATAGCGAGCTACAAGCAGAAATGGGCAAACTCATTATCTAGATAAAAGTTTCGAATAACGAATAAAAGATGAAAAAAAATATTTTGTCATTTTTAATCGTTTGAACGTGAATATTTCAATTTTTATAATAAAATAATACTTCTTTACTTTTTCTCAGATACTTTTTTCTTAGAACGACACCCTTAGATACTGCTGCTTTTCACTGCATATTATTCGAATAAAATTCTGCCCAACTCTGGCTACAAGCAATCGCATGCGTCCGAATCGGTCGACAGTAGTGGGGGTTGCGCAGAACGGTCGAAAACTCGTCCGACCGTGAGGTTATTCTTATATGAAACGGAGTGTAGAATGTCATTATTTAGGCTTCTTTTGGGATTGATTTTATAAAGGAACCGTGAGATTGTTCGGTATCTATTTGTCGCACATGTATTTATTTATGTTTTAGGAATATTCACCGGTTTCGTAAAGTGAAAAGTATTGAAACTGACTCAACTATAAGTCATTTAGTCCGGTCTCTTAATCCTTCGTGTTCACACATCTTGTGAGTTCTGTCATGATCAGAGGGGGTCCACTGGATCACTTTGAAACGGTCGCAGTTTTTACAATGTTCGTTCTAGTGGAATAAAAAATAATAAGGATCATACTTTTGATATTGCAAAACACGAAACAAACGTGTTTCTGTATAAATATTGAAGTTGACATATTAAAAAAAATCACGAATATGGAAATTAAAAGAAAATGAGTTTCTTTTACTAAAAAATCATACGTCTTTTAATTTCTATATTTTCTCGATTAAACATAAAATGTAGAGATATAAAATCTTAAACTTTTATCTGAACCGTGATGACCATGGAAAGTTAAAGAAAGAAGTGTCCTACTGGCTGACATGATTCCGACTATTCTACTTATTTGAAACGAAAAAACCAAAAAGATTCTTGATGAGTATGACGATGGCTATGGCGCGTACCAGCATGGAAAAAAATAAGAAAGCGTCAAAAGTGATGGCGCTTTGAAGTTTGAATATCGATTTTCTCGATTTTTTTTCGTGTCTTCAAGATTCTTACGAAATATGATTTAATGTAGAAACCTGTTCTACAGCAAAAAATATCGTTACGCCCACTAGCATGTAAGCAAATGCATTGTCTTGCAATATAAGGGTCACGACAGCACAAAAAACAAGGTTCGTGAAACACAACCGCGCAACACGGAGAATGACCTGTAACGTCTGGTCGAGAAACTTGTCGTTGAATATACCGGCGTAGATTTAGTCTCATTACTTTCTTACTACACAGTGTATTTTATCCCTCTAACAGTTTATCAATTCTTTCTCGAGTTTCTCTTTAACTCCTTGCCATACGATTTTTTTTACGACTTCACTCTCAAGAATTAGTTTATTATTAATATTTTCCCATATACAAAGGAATTCTATTCTTATGGCAAGTGTTACATTTATTCTAAATATTAAATGTTGATACCAGCGAACGAGTATTTCACGTCGACTCGAAGAAAACGAATAATATACAGGTTTACTAAATTCAATTTGAAATCGTTATCATGTGTCTGACTTGATGTTGTAAGGCAAGAGGTTAAATATTCAAATCGGTGTGTTACTCTCTATGATAGACTTCAACGTGTACCACTCGTAACAAACGGTAGACATCTAACTGGCGTCGCAGACAGCAATAACAATTGAATAAAGTTTCAATTTAAATGGTGTGATCAATCACAACTGCACTGTGTGGCAATCCACTATTCTCTTAACCCCTTGCCTTGAATTACGTTGTCATCAATAATTCCCCAGAAACAAAAGGAATTCGTTATCGAAATTGTCCGTTTTCTCTAAAGGTTAAATATTAATATCAGCTAACTAGTATTTCAGTTTGACTAAAAAAAGAAAGATTAATATTTCTGTTTGTTGAATCCATTTTGATACCGTCACCACGGGTCTGACACGACGTTATAAGGCAAGGAGTTAAGAGGGATTCTACCTTGTGGAACGTTCAGTAGGTGATTCTTCGCGAATTTTTTGTACAAAACCTGTTCAACAGATTGATTTGAAGTTGAGCAGATAGTTTTATGTTAACTTTAACTATCGTTCTTCATTTTGAATAAATATTGTTGACACAGTGATGACTGGGGGTATTTGAAAAAATCGCATATTGCTGACGTAATGTACTCCAAGAATGATCTGAAACACAAAACTAAAGAGAGATTCTTAATCTGTATAAATGTGATTATCTACATATATTATAGATTCATTAAGAAGAATAAAAAATTGTTAAAATGGCAGCCGTCTGAAGAAAATGAATCGAATTTCGCTGAAAAATGAAGCAAGTTTCTTCAAATAAAGAAAGACGGTAAAAACCACAATAAATCTACTACTATAGAGATAGTGGTAGATTTGAGAACTAGAATCCTGTTTGAGTAGGTCCTATCACATATAGGATTTCATGGAAACGAAGAAACTGATGAAGTTGCAAAAGGAGCTACAAACTTACCTTGTCGTAACTTGAATATACCTGCCTGAAAATCAGTTCACAAACTTCTTAAAGAACACTGAAACATCTCCAGAAAAACTTCACATATTACATGTATACACCGTATCAGAAATGATATTTATGAAACGAAACCTGCATTAACGTAACATGTACAAAAATCAAGTAATATTAACAAGATTGAGGATTGGCCATACAAACTATACAGATCCCTTCTTGCTGAAAGGAGAAGACCAGTTAATGTGCAATAGATGCAACACAATAAATACGATAGAACATCACCACATCTTGCTCGAAATATCAATGTGAAAGAAGATTATACCAAATCAAAAACAACCTTAAAGAAGTAACTCGGACTGAAAATTCATGCTCAAATGTATCAAAATTCTTGAAACATGTCGAACTTCTGCATTTAAGTTAACCCAATATCTATGTTTATCTTCATGTTAATTAACGTGGTTGCTAATGACTCCAATGGTTTGATGCAACAAGAAATTAAAAAAGAACGTAATGTGAAAGTCGGTGATCTGCGAGAGTTGCCTATTTTGGACCACTTTTTTATTTTTCTCCCTTACACAAGCATAGAACATCGCAGGATACAAAGAGAAACGGAAAATGAAATGGTCGTATTGAAAAAATGTGTAATAAGAGTAATATCTTAAAAGAACTAAACTAATGACTTCGGTCCATTCCAGGCAACTGGTTTCCTAATTTGGACCACCGGTTTCCTACACTGGAGCGCTCCTAAAAATCAATAAAATTAAATTTAGAATTTAAAAAACACTGTTCAGGACATTGAAAAAAGTAGAAACAGTAAGAAAAAATTGTGAAAAAATTGTAGCTAAGTACACTTTATACTAGTATTATTTAAAATTATGGTACTTACAAGATGTAAAATGAAATTCACTTGAAATAACACGAACACTAATGATCACGTACCACGTATTTTTTTATTTCTATATCTCGACGATGTGAAACGACAAACAAATTAATTACCCGTTTCACTGTTCTCGCACATTTTATTTCCGCTTCATAAATCAATATAGCCAACGGAAACACTGTAAATATATTTCTTTATAGAGATACACAAATGGTCCAATCTAGGAGCTGGTCCAATATAGGCAACTCTCCCCTAATAGAACCGTATAAATTGAATCGTAGGAATTGTGGCCGAGTAACGTGTCAGAAAAAAAATTTCTCTGGAACAAGTTTCGCCCACGTGTACAATTAGGCACGCGCGAATCAACGTTCTGCCCCTTCCCTGACCGGGACGACGGAAATAATGTATCGGGAGGTAGGTGGCACACACGTGTGGCCGTTCATAAAATAAAGAAGAAATCCAGAAACGGCGGACGAGGCCCCCGTCGCTTGTCTCGTTGAACCCACGAACCGGTCGGCAGTGCATCATTTCTCGAGTCTCCCTGCGAATCGTAACAGCCCCGAAATTCGTGTTATGCCAACCGCATTGGTTAATGCTGCGGTTATACTGGAAGCATGATTCCGAACACAACTAGCTCCTTGTCCATATACGAATATATGTACACCCACGAGCAAACTCGGCTTCCGTTAGGGGAAAAAGTGGCGTAAGAGAAGAGCTTCCAACCATTTAGCAAAATTTATTTCAGGTACTGGAATAAATGTTAAACCGAATGTTAATTTGGCATAAATTTCAGTAATTGCCAAAACTAAATGGTAGGAGGCCCTTCGCCTACCTCACTTGTTCCCCTAGCGGAAGCCGAGTTTGCTCGTCGGTATACCCTCGCGAACAAACTCGGCTTCCGCTAGGGGAAAAAGTGACGTAAGAGAAGGGCCTTCTATCACTTGATAAATTTATTTCAGGTACTGAAATAAATATTAAATTGAATGTTAATTTGACATAAATTTCAGTATTTCCCGAGACCAAGTGATAGAAGGCACTTCTCCTACACTGCTTTTTCCCCTAGTGGAAGCCGAGTTTGCTTGTTCAAGCACTGAAATAAATGTTAAACCGAATGTTAATTTGGCATACATTTCAATAATTCCCGATACCAAATAGTAGGACGCTCTTACTCTTACGCTACCTTTTCCCCTAGCGGAAGCCGAGTTTGCTCGCGAGTGTACAGTGTACATGTACAGGGTGATTCGTAAATGCATACCGATATTGGAGAGGGTAAATGTACACAATGCTATGAGTAAAAAACGTCATATGAATATACATCCTATATACAGTAGAATTCCAATAATCCGGCCCGCTGAGGACTTCAGCATTGCCATATTATTGGACTATATTTATACAGCGATATAAACGAAAAAAATAATTTCCAAGATGGTCATAGTCAATATAATAATGAATAATAAATAATATATATAACTCTTTAAAAAAGCGCGGGAAAACTGAAAAATCGTAGAAATTCCAATTTTTATGATTACCACCTGGTCGTGACTCCCGGAACTAAATTTCAATATCTCGGTTTTGCAGTTTTCCCGCGTTTTTAGAGTTTCAGAAATTGCGAACTGGTTGTCAGAAATCCGCGTCCAGTATAACCGTAACCTAAGGCGTCCGAGTAGGGCGCCGTTTTATTCATAAATCAGAGGGCAGGAGGGGGACCTAGCCAGTACAAAAGATCGGCCGAGCCGACGGCCGTACCATGGCAAATCGTGACCATCGATTATTCCGATAATGTCATAATCCGCCGGCCCCCGGACGAAAGTATTTCGCACGGCGAGACATTTGTGACCGCCCTCGCCCGGGGATTATTCACCTACCTACGGAGGTCGGAACCTCTTTCTCTCGCTAGCTCCGCAGGGACGATAGCACGAGTCCCGGACGAGGATTCGAGGCTGCGATATTTGTCGGAAGATCGTTTTCGGGCCGTTTCGCGTGGCAGACCGGTTCGTTTTTCGGCATGGAACTCGAGGATAAGTACCCTACAGTTTTTACGACTTCGATTATTTTGTCTTCTTTTGTTCCCCTTTGATGGGAACTGGAGATTTATTGTATTGGTTCGCAGATTCAAAAGCCTTTCTGTAGGACGATTGTCGTTGAGATGATGCGCTTGAATAGGTGACACACACATGATCCAGTTAATGAAAACTTAATATGTGATCATGAGAAAATCGCGTTTGATAATGATCGATACATAACATAGTTTCGAGTTGCGGCCGCTTTTATTAGACGGTGACGTTTTGGGTCTGTTTTACAATTGAGCCTCCTGTCTCTGAACTAACAGGGAGACATGAATGTTCGGATAAAGGAATTTTCGGATAATGGTATAAGCACCTTTCTGATACTAAATTATATTAATTTAAACAGAGATTAAGAAAAATCGACAGTTTGTTCAGATATCTATAGATCCCTTATCCTTTTGGTTGCTGACTTACATCCCCAGTCAGCCAAACCTGCAAAGTCAAATTTTGTCCAATGCCTGTTATAAAATTATGGCTACAAGTTTAATACAAGATTTGCAATAAACAACTTGCGCGCATATTGACAGTAACATAGGCAGTAAATTGGCAGCAACAGTATGCAACGCTCGCGTAAACTCTGTTCCGTTTTTGCCCCCAATTTGACACAGGTTATGTTGCAAGACTTGCTGCCAATTTGCTTTACCATTTTATCAACTGACGTTGCCTGCAAAACCGAAGCCAAATGCGGAAACAAATGGCTATGGTTTTTTAGACAACTTTTGTCATTATATGCTAGCAATTTGCTCGAAACTTGTACACAACTCGTTATCAGGGTCAATTCTTTGACATAAATAATTACGTAGAGTTAGATCGTATAGAAGAAATTATCTGTAAGGGCTAGTTATTTGCAAGAGAGAAGAAGTCATCTGTTATTGGTTGACACTCTATTTGAGTGACGGAAGTTCGGGTGTTCGGATACGGGAGGCTCTACTGTAGTTGCAGAACATGCTTCTTCTATAAAGTTGTTCAAAAAAGGGGGACTAAGACTTTAGGAATGTTTTTAGGATCCATGTCGATTAGACATTTTCTACTCCACTCGAGTACTACAATCACCTAAAGCCTTAGACCATTATACCCTGTAAAACACCTGAAGTGTTAGACCCTTTCTTCATGAACACCCTGCAGAAACGAATGGAAGCCTAAACTGGACATCATAAACTACAGTAATACGGCGAAGCTCCTGATAACTCTGGAACAAAATGGTGTAACATTTCCTCAATTGGTAGCAATAGTCTCTACGGACAAGCAGCAGGATCACTAGGCAATAGATCCCACATTACATCCTCATATAAAATAATAAACCCGCTAAAGTAATATCAACCGTTCAGCGATTTCCAACGGATAAAATGCAATATATTCTATTCGTGATTAAAATTCTTCCAATCCGTGGGCGAGGCGAAAGGCACTGCGTCACGACATCATCGTTCGTGAACTCGTTCCTCCGGAGTCCCTTGACGAGGTATCAGTGTTTCGCGCGAGCACGGCTTTGATCCGAGCGTTCCGTCTGGTTGTCGGTCGATTAACGAAATCAATATGATCTTGTAAATTGCAGGCTGTTTCTCGGCTTCGATCTTTTTTTTTTCCATGTCGTTTCGTTCATATCTTTCTCTCTCTCTCTCTCTCTCTCTCTCTCTCTCTCTCTCTCTCTCTCTCTCTCCTGCCCCAGTCCCTCTTACCCCCGCCAAGGTTATGGGCGGCCGATAATTGTAAACATTGTCTAAAAGAGCCACACAAACATCGTCCCAACGCTAATTATATTCCTTGGGAGCAGGTCCGGCTAAAAATAATACGCGAGCCAATAGTCGTTCAGCACGGTTCTCCTACCGCGCGCCGCGGCGTCGTGGTGTTCACGATCCAGTTTTTCCACGGGGCGTCGGATTTATGCGATCGAGTGTCTGTCAAGATGCCCCCTTTGCCGGCTCCGAGATGCATTCCGACCTAATGTGAAACCCCGCGGAATACAGTTAACCATAAATTGAGTTCTCGGTAGCGGACGATAATGCGGCGATCGAACTATTCCGCCAGACGGTTATTAAACATTTTTTCTACGTACCCTCGGGGGATCGTTTTAGGAAATTGTAAACAATTACGGTTCGATCGAAAATGTCTTATTTGCACGGGCGTTGATCCAGGGCAGTCTGTTTCTGCGATTACGCGATCCTCCCAAGACTACGAAACAGAGGGTTATGATAATAGAACGATCATAATGTAATGGAACGTCGAAACATGGAAAAGACATTAGGTGACAGAAGAATATAGAAAGAGAAAATACATAACTCGTTTAGACTGTTTATGTAGATTCACGTTTTTTCGTTGGTTTCGAAGAAATTAAAAATTTCATGAATTTTTTTTCAATATTTCTTGTATACATGGGCGTAGCCACGGGGGCAGGGGGACTAGCACTAGTGCTTTCCTGGACGGAAAAAAGTGGCTCCCCTCCCTTCTCAGAGTTACCAAATTTCGACGTAATATTTAATATTGCAGTATAAGTTGAAACACGACCAACAGCCTCTGTTAACAAAACCCATAGTATGTCTGGCTACGTACAGCCTTTTTCACTGTGACAGGCGACGTGTTAATATTTTTGCACCCCTCCCCCCTGATTAATAACCTGGCTACGCCCATGCTTCTACATATTTTTTTTTTGTCAGCTTTACACTAGAACTACCAACGATAAACGCATATCTTCTTCGATCGATCGATAAATATGGCAAACTTTTGAAAATTTACAAATTTATAAATTAAGTAATTTCTTTAATGTCTTATCGTAATAAAAGTTACAAAAGATCCGAGAAAATGGATTGTTATAACATTTTAATCATCGTTGTAAGAATGTATTGACAAGTCATTTTGACTTGCTTGGTAGTTCTAGTGTTAACGCCGCATCGACATCAGTGCCATTAGCAACGAGATTCTACGAACGGCTCATTCAGATTTTGCGAAATCAGTTGGTATCTGTAAGGAAATTGATAATTTTTCACATTCCTGTATGATATAACTGCATAAAATTTGTGATCTACCGATTGTGATAAATATTAAAAGAGGTATTTCTTCTACTAAAACTCGATTAGAATGTTTATGAAAATTCAAATTAACTCTTTCGCTGCACAAAGACAAATACGATAAAGTGTTGAAAAATAGATACTTGTATGGAGACCTAGAAAATGGCGCCGTTCTAATCCGTGACGCGGCATCAGTGATCTCGGCGGTAATATTATCGAAAAGTAAAGAAAATTGACCAATATTATTATTTGTGAATGTACTCTCTATCGTATGACGTACGATTTTCTTTTCCTTCTGTAATTTCGTTTTGGAAAAATGAAAAAACATGTCTGGTGTAAAGCCTATGTTCTTTTTCTTTTTTTTTTTAATTACTGTCATTTTGAAAGATTTGTTAAACGTCGAAGACTTCGTACGTCATGTGATAGAGAATACGGTCAAGAATAATAATATCGATCAATTTTTGATTTTCAGATGCTATCGGAGCCGAAATCACTGACGTCAGTGTGCCTTATCCTACCTAACTCAGACACATGGAGAACGGAGTAGGTCATTGAATTCGTCCTCGCGTCAGCTATAAAACTGTGCGATGAAAAATACCATAATCCGTTTAAAGAAATCAAGGTGAGCTAGAAACCTCGAAAACATTAGGATTCATTTACAAAAAAAAACAACATATAGTTTTTTTATAACATTAGAAGTGAAAGAATTTTGACAATCAACACTGAAATAATTGACTCTAGATATAAGATTTCTCTAATTGACGGTACAAACCGAAAGCGTGGCGAATCTAGATGAACAATAAAAGTGAAATTTTAAACAGAAATGAAAATTTTTCGTAAAAAACATACACTGGGTGATCAAATTATTAGTCATCTGTATAAATTGACGATTCTACGATTTAAATGTGTATTTCATAATTACATAAGAAGAGTTCAATTTTGTTTGTATTCTCAGTGGACAATTGTTAATTAAAAATTATCCAGTGTAAAGACCATGATATTATAATTTTATTTCTACGCAAACACAAAAGAAACATATTTTTCGTATGGTGGCTCTAACAATTTGTAGTCCCGCTGTAATGTTCTTGAAGTTTTTTCAGAGCGATTAGTCATTCTTCAAGATCCGTGTCTATTTTTCTTCCGTTTTTTTGTTTGTATTATTTTTCACGTGCCATTTTGTTCCCGTTTCTTTTTGTATTATTTTTCACATACCATAGCCCAAGCCCTAAACTTGAATAAAAGAGACAATTTGGGACAACTAAAACTGGACGACTATTGTTTTATTAGACCCAAGTTGCTCGTTAAAACCTAAATAAAGAAACAGTCGCCGGGGCACAAGTTGCTCAGACTGCACAGTCTGCTTGTAGTCGGGTAACTGGATAGTTAACGGTGACTTCGCGCATACGATTTGAATATCAGTGGCAGTATCTGGTAAAAATGTCGCCAACAATTTCTATGTTGCCTGGAAACATGTATCCACTTTGGCAGAACTGTCACCCGGTTTGAGTCAGATTTTCAAGACAACCTGTACAAACGTTGTCTGAAGCAAAAAATCGAGATTGTAGGGTTTAAACCGGGTATAAAGCAGGAAATACTTTAAGTCTTATCGTTACGATTGATACACGGAACGCAGTATCATCAAGTGGCGGAGAGCAATTAGACAGGGTATTCCTTGTACCCACAGGAAACATCCTTAACCCTCAGACGACGATGACTGGGCCATTCCAACTCGAGTTTTCTTTGAATTTCGATTGACGATTCTGCCTGAATGTGGCGACGAGAAAAATCTGCGAAGAAAGGAGATTCTTTTGTATTGACTAAATTTTCATAACTAGATCTTGCCCTTCTAGCTAATTGATAGACTCGTCGTTGTAAGTGTGTCACTTCCAATCGAGGCAGAAAAATGGAACAGTAAGGCCTACTGTCCACTAAGGCGTCTCGTCATAGACACTTCAGCGTAGCGTACAACACGACGATTACGCTACGCTTGAGTTTCTGTACACTTGAGCGTATTGGAAGCGTATAGCAAGCGTACAGAAAGCTTCATTTTCCTCATTCGCAAAGATGTCGGGCGACGAAGAGGACATCATGTATTTCATTCTTTCTATAGAATGAATAAAAACACGTGCAAGAATTTAGTGCGTTTGGTAGCTCCGCGAATCAAAAAACAAGACACTAAAATGCGATGTTGTGTTAGGTATATAAAAACAGGGGTTTTTTTTTATGTTTCATGGGTAACTTTTCAACAGTCTGTACGAATTTCACAGCCGACATATTTCACACTCAAACACAAATGAAAATTTTGCGTCCTTCTATACGCCCAGCGGCAGACATCAGCGACGAAAACGCGACGCTGAAGCATATTTGGACACACGTGCACTGTTTTACATTGGTCGCTACATGGGAGCGTCCTGCAAGCGTCAAATGTCTATGAAGCGTCTATGACGAAACGCTTTTAGTGGACAGTAGGCCTAAGTTTCCTTGTTTCTCCTAACGCTTTGTTTCCTGGATTCCTGGAATCAGCCTTTGTTAAAAATTAGCAAAAAGCTCCTATAACGACCTAAGTGCATACAGCTCGCAATTTTCCAAAGATCCAGGTTCGCAGGATTTGAATGGCAATAAAATAGTTCATACGGTTGAAGTCCTGTAGTCGCTACTTCACGACGAGATAGTATTCGAACATGCAAAGTTCAATCGTTCTCGAGCAATCATTCGATCTCGAGCGGACATTCGCATTTTACCTATCTCGAGTAATCGTTCCGTCGTCGAGCAATCGTTCTGTCATCGAGCATAGTTCAGTCATCGGTCGACTAACATTCAGATCAGGCATTCTTTTATCAGGATCGATCAGTCAAGCAAGCATTCGGATCGTTCAATCGTTGCAGTAACGGTCAAACATACGCGTACAATCAATCAAGTATTCAATTACGCGCTAGCCAACATACGCAGTCATACGCAACAACTGTTCTATACGTCGCGTCGTTGGAAATGTTGCCCAATTTAACTCTTTCTGCTCTGAATTATTTATTGCACTACTATTATTAGATAATTAATTATTCCACATGAAATCTTCAGGCTGATATATGATATCGTATTACAGCTCTGACGGTAGCAGTTATAAACGCTAAGTATACTACAATTTTGAAAGCATGAATTGACTTGAAAGGGTTAATTTGGCGGGCAACAAGTCAACGACGTCTACCCTAGCCTTATAACCCCAGATGGGTTCAAAAAGAAATCCACGCGTGTCGGTACGCGACAAATACAATATTGTTCGAGAGAAACATTCTCGACGCTTATGAATTGAGAGACATTGATCTCTTTTTTCTTATTGATTTAAATACTGTGTTATTTTCTGTTAAAAACCACAAAATATTTGTTCAGAAAGCTTTTCATACTTACAATCAATTTAGCAATAGTACCAGATAAATTACATGTAAAGTTTTGACTAATTTAAAAAAAAAGGTAACTAGTGTCTCGATTTCAAGTAAAACTGAAAGAAGATAATAAAATAATTGGGAAAATAATACCTGAATATAGTTCACATTTTCCTCTAAATAACGGAGTGTCCGATGATTTATGGAAAATACTAAGTGTCATCCTGTTAATCCGGTCGATTATCCTAATGAGATATGAAGGAATTTACAATTAGTCGGATAAATCCATAATTACCTGTTTATCTTGTATCTGTATTGTATACATCACTATATATTTTTTAATGATTTTTTTATATGTCTCTTTTCCGCTACACTGTCAAAAACTTGCGACGTAAATAATCGAACACCGCCTGTATTTTCAATTTTTTGTGCTTGTTCGACTACAATCTAAAAATCTTCAATTCCATATAGTTAATCGGATAAATCAATAATTACATTTTATCTCGGATATGTATTGTATATGTCGTTTTAGATGTTTTTATGAAAAGGAAATTTACAAATTCCTTAGCCTCTTTCTTCAAATAATAATTAGTTTCAATTCTGTTTAAAAAAGTAAATATGCATTCGTCTTTTCACGTTACACATAATTTTCCTACATTTATGCTTCATTTATTAATCTCTTTAAATAACAAACGACAGATGATAAAAAGTATGATTTTATTTGTTACGTCTTTTTTATTTGCAATTATACGCAGTGTCCCGCGATGCGTGCCGACTTGCTTGTTCAGAGCTTCGTAGGACAAGCGCGGCGCGTAGCCAACGCTGCCGCTGGAGTTACGCCGGCAGACTCGCGCGCTGATTGGTCCGAGTTTTTCATTAATATCTTGTTAATGAAGCCTCAGATTACATTTTTGCCAAGGAAAAAGTTATTCCAAATCACCTCCCGAGTGTCACATTTCCTGGTCGAGCAACATTTTTGTTACACCCTGTATGTCATTTCCTGATATACTGTTAAACACTTGCGACGTAAATAATCGAAGATCACCTGTTCTTTCACTTCTTAGTACTGGTTTGATCATAATTTATAAATCGGCAATTGGTAATGGCAATCACGAAAGAATTAATGTACAAATAAATGGAATGTCGATGACTAGACGATAAGGATAATGGAGGTTTCATTGTGGTTCTATCGTTGAAAGTCTTCGAGCTAGATTCATCAGATCTCACGGCGCGATCGTTTAATAAGAAACGATTTAGGGGGCGTGCGAGAGACCACGGGATCACAGCTGATGAGGCACGTCGTCGTTTGCCCGGCGTCTTCTCCCTGAAGGTAAACGAGTCGCATTATCGCGGGCCTTAACCGTGAAACCGAAGACGAGCAATTACTCCGAGCGCAGGCAGACATACCGGTGCTCGCCTCGCTAATTAATGAAGAAACGTATGGGACGTTGCTAATCGTTGTGGTCGATTCATCAAATCGCTTCCCGCGTGAGACCGCAAGCGACGAAGGCTGCAATCGTCGGGGTTACAATCAGCTTGTAACGCTGCGCTGTCAGTGTCGTTCGTTCGAATCGTAAGAAAACGTTCCGACGAGATCAATATTCACTATTTCATTTCATTATATCTGTAACAATTATTAAAGAAAATCATTAATTTCAGTTTCAATGGAGCTGTTTATAAAGTTGTGATTTCTCATGAACAAAATCTAATCTATATCTGTAACGGTAACAAATCTATATCTGTAACAATAACAAATCTATATCTGTAACAATTATTGAAGAAAATCATTAATTTCGGTTTCAATGGAGCTGTTTATAAAGTTGTGATTTCTCGTGAACAAAATCTAATCCATATCTTTAACAATAACAAATCTATATCTGTAACGATAACAAATCTATATCTGTAACAATTATTAAAGAAAATTATTAAGTTCAGTTTCAATGGATGTGTTTACAAAGTTGTGATTTCTCGTGAACAAAATCTAATTACAATAGCAATAGGAATAGCGATAGTAATAGTAGTAGTAATAGTAATATACTTTGATCGTATAATTCCTTAGCACCCTACTTTCCAAGATGTCTTCAGAATTCTGTGAGAAACGTATTATACCTGTAACAAGTTAAAGAAAGTCGAAAGCAGTGGTTATGCTTTACTAAGTCGTGATTTCTCGTGAACGTAATCTAATTACTTATGAAAAGTATAGTGAGCCTTAGGATAGGTTATTGTTTAAATGTTTTGAATGATTCGTTTATTGTGTGTACCAGTGAGTATTTTCTTCTTTTCGCTTTATTAATAAATATGTTTTTGTATATAATATACGGGGCTGGATAACATTTTTGTAATACTTATATGGAAACCTCATATATTGTATTCAAATGTGATTTGTGGTTGATATGTGTTTTGTACATGAATGTTAATTTTCATTATTCTTGTATTTTTTTTTCTGTATTTCTTGCTTGGTAAGAAAAGTGTATAACGTTGGAGAAGAATGACTACAGTAAATCCTCGATGAGTGTTCGAAGGCTTCTCAGCACTGACAAGAAGAGGTCCGAGTAACGTTGACTTTTTAATGAGGTTTAACACAGTGATAGAGCTTGGAATTCTGAAGCCACTGATATTTGTTTCAACTGCATATGGCTATTTGTTTAGGAAATATTTAATGTTTAGTGCTAAGGAACCTTCAAACACTCATCGAGGATTTACTGTAATGGTATAAATGTAGCATATTCAATTTTACAAATTTTTAGACATCAATACTAATTTGAGAGGAAATAATAGTGTTGGTACATCTACATAATATTTCCCAGAAAAAGTAACATACATAGATTAATTTTATCTTTAAATCCATACTGTTTTCCAAATTCCTTTTTCAATTCATATTAGTGCTTAATATAAATCAACGTTTATAACCGACATTAATTTATCGAACTATTTTATTACCATGATGTATAGTAGATTGCATAATTTGCCACGACGATTATCAATAAATGGATAAAGCAATAATAAAGTTTGTAAACTTAGATTTACAAGCTCCTACAGAATAAATGAACGGTATTGCAGTACAAATTATTAACATTAAATAAACGATTGAGACTACTGTACATGTTCAGTGTTCCATCCATATAGTTACGCTTTGTCGACTTCATATGTAATTATATAGGATGAGTCATTTACGTCAATCTTCTCGAATATCTTCAAAAATGTTCATGATACCGAAAAATGTTTCAAATAAAAGTTGAATTGTTTCAGGGGGGAAATAATTTAATGAGAGTGGTTATTTTATAGGTGTACTTTTTAATCCATGGATCTATGCAATTCGTCATTACGTATAAGAGAGTATTAAGTTATTTCTGCAAAAAACCATCATTTCAGGAGATATTTTAATTTAAAGCAAAGTGGTAGTTACTCGTAATACGATGTTTACCTTCTTGAAGTCAATGTTCATAATAAGATTTTAATTATGTGTGATTATAAGATCATAATTTTCACATTACAATATCTCCTGAACTGAATGGTTTTTCGACATACATAGTTTAATACTTTTTTTTATAGGGAGCGGCGGACAACATCGACTAATGCATTAAAAAATATATAATTCTATTTTAAAGAAACTCATTTGACCTTCATATGTTCTGCACCGTCCATCTGCAAACTACTCACATCGATTTATTCCCTCCCCCCCTAAAAACATTCAACTTTACTTTAAAACATTTTTCGGTATCATCAACGGTTTCGAAGATATTCAGGTGGATCGATTTAAATGACTCACTCTGTATTATCATCCCCACAATACCATTGAATTGAATTATCAGATAGTGGATTTATCTTATGTCATCTATGCCAACGGTGAAGTGATCAAATAAAACAATCGCAAAATCAGGATCCACAGCTCTCTATATTCTAGTTACAACATTACACACCGAATCGTGTGACTATAGAGAGAGAATACTATATTATTTCACGCTGAGAAAACAAATTCACAGGTATTTGTTTCTATCAAATGTATCAAAGAAATAATTCGCTGTTCCTTGTTAAACTCAATGCGTATTCATTTCTGAGAGACCCAAAGCCTGCTTGAATAAAATTTATTAACACTCTTCATCGTTTCTGAAAATCGAACAAGCAGGAAAATGTTTTAAATTTAAATTATTTTATCATTTCACTGGGGAGCAAAGTAGTGAATTACCCACGGAGCGCGGCTAATAAATATATTCCTTCCCAAGTAAGGGTGACTTAAATTTCTTCATGAATTTCGCTACACGCAGTCCAATTAAAAGACCGGTTAAAATTGTCGAACAAACGCGAACGCGAAAATGAAGTTCGTAAAATATACAGAACTAGAGGCGATCATGGTTTTTGCGCAACAATATCATTCCCAGGCATTAATATTCCCAAGTGATCAAAGGCCGATACATCAAAATCGGTTACGAGACCACAAGTTGACGAAGCCTGTAATCGAACGATCGCTATCATCAGGAATCGCTTGGACCTCTCTTTTCGGTCTTGTCCCATCGTCCGGGAAATATAAGCCACGACTTCTTTCTTTTTTCTTTCTTCTTCGTTTCGTTTCGTTCGTTCGTTTCGCGGATCGGTTAACAGGAGGAAGATTTATGTCGTACAGCGAAACGAGTTATTCCTGGGCGCGAACGAGGGAAATGGGGGTGAAGATTCCGAAGATAGATGGGCGTATGTGCTGCGATTTTTTAGCCGGCTACCAAGGCGCCGCTGGAATGATTTCTTCGTCTAATTTTTTGTCCATAATTGTCGAGAAAGTTAATGAACGCATTAACAGCCACCGGATCAAGTTATAACGCTGGACAGTTGTTACATGGTGTGTGTTTATGTCCCCTTAGTTTGCTTACGATTATCGTGTCGACATCTTGTAATTTATGCCAGGTATAACTTTACTTAAATACGTGTTGTTTCGCGCGCGCAGTATACATATTTCTATGCGAAGTCGAGGGACTCTAGACAGTGTTACAAATAGGTATAATGTTTAACCATTATTCTTATTACAGTTGTTATTTATACCAGCAGAAACCGGATTAAATAAAGCCTGATCGCGAAACGCTGATTTTAATTCGCGGACAGGGAGTAAAGGGAGGGCAGATAGAAGGTATTCGGTACGTGGGTTTCATTACAGGAGATAATAAGGAAGAATTGTGTCTTGTGTGTAATTCACATCAACGGTTTAATTGATCATATATACAACGCTCCCTGATGATACTCGGAGAAGAGCCAGTAGGCAATCATTAAACGTCGAATATAAATTTTAAACGAGAGTAATTTGTGTTATGCAATTTTTTGTTATAAGGAAAGTAAATGCGAAACTATACTTAATATGGAAATAGTATCAACGCGTTAACCATCCAAATTTTTGTCTATTGGGACAATAAGTATACATTCCGTTAAATTTCTATTATTAGGAATACAAATATTGATGTATTCACATTGACAACTCATTGTTTAGATCAATACTCTGCTATCAATTACGTTTTTATAATTGTAAATGTTATCTTTACAAGTTGAAATTTTGTTTCGTCGCAATCGATTAGTGATGGTTATTGGTGGCCAGTACATAACAGTCAACGTGTTAAAAATATGGAAACATTTTGGCATACAAATTTATTATCTCTAAGTTACAAGGCATCATGGGATTATAGAAAGAAAAAATTATAAGTTGCGTTTCGAATGTGTCTATTGGCAAAAGTAGTAAAATAAGATGACAAATTGAGGGGCTCATAACAAAATACGATTCTTGACAAATGTAATAACTACAGATTGTGGTAATGAGAAGCGAGACTCACAACATGGTAGGACCTATTACATACTATCAAAAACGACCCATAGTAGCGGACAAAAAAATTACCACTTTTCTGATTCTTTGTATTTCTATTACTTCCTAAAATCAACTTAAGACTTTAATATACTGGGTTCTATACATCTTATAATTCTTTATCAGAATATATATTAAACGCATACTGAAGTTGTAAGTTGGTGTAAAGAAATAATAAAAATAAAACAACTCGAAAAAGTGGTGACTTTCTGTCTGCTACTAGTATGTCTTGATTTATTCTGGAAAGAAAATTGTTCGATTCGTAAGATTCTTAAAGATGCCAGAGTATTTTGTCACTCTCCAAGAAAAAGACACAAAAATTGACAAGGGTCGTTTTCGTTACGAGCCCCACAATGTTCAATGCCTTATGGTACGAAAATCTGTCAGAACTGGATAATTGACGGTCGTGGTTATAAGTATCAACTACTGGCGATAATATATAAATCGAGTCAGATGAAAAATTCTATACGAAAAATTTGCCAGAAATGAAAAGTTGGTGGTCGTGTATGTTACCGCGGTCTCGACGAATCGGCGATGATAAACGGCCGGGCGATCTTTTAGCAGGCGCCATCGGGGGGGGGGGGGGGGGGGGGGGGGGGGGGAGGGAGCTGCTTATGTAGATTCGAGAATGGAGGCACGAAAGGGGTCGTAGAGCGTGCACGGGAAATATTGTATTGTAGGGGGCAGCGTGGATGAGAATCTATAAAAATTCCAGACATCTTATTCCTTTCTTGAAACGTGAATTTACGGTCCTGAATGCCGGCAGGTGGTCTTGACGCCCCCGGCCAAGATTAATACACCGAAAAGACAAAAAGATCGATCGTGACGGCGCGTCGCTGCTTGTTGCCGGGGATAGGGCTCCGGGAATGGTAAAATAAAGACACCGAAATTCGAATTCGGAGTCCTCGTTCGTAACAGTTGGGCTAGAATTAATCGTTGGGCTCCCTTTCACGCGAATACTGCCTGGCCGTATGTCTACCGCTTCGAAAATGTCCACTGTTAATCGAGCTACAACGAATCTGGAATTTTTGCTTATTTCATCAAGATATACAGTGTATAAGAGTCTTAGATTTTTAAATGCTAAAACATATTATTAAGCGTACCTGATGAGTAATCCGCACTGTCACTATTTAATGAACTTGAAACACTTTAAAAGGGTCATTCCAGTAGTAAAGGACGAACCCTCGGATAACAACGTAATATTGGACATTCAAACAAACTTATGATAAGATCGAAAATGAAAACAGAACAATAATTTTACAATAGTCCCGGTCTCACCACATTTCGGTGTAATAGGAAATGAATGTGCCTGACAAAGTAGCTAGAAAAGCAATCAACGACGATATTGATAAACTTTCTTCTCTGTACTAATGACAGATCTTTTTCAATTCTGCTGAGAAAAACTGAAAACTACACCGAAACATGTTCTAGACACCGATGAACAATATTTTTATCAACAATACCCAAATCATAGGAGAAACGAACAAACTAAAAATCGGCCATATTAAGCTTAGTAACTCACATTTAGTAGTTAAATGTCAAACATTCTAGACTACCTCATACTTTCAAATGTGCATCAAAAGGATCTGATTGCAATGATATTAACCCTTTAATTACGGCTGTTGTCGATAGACGACAAATAAAATTTTGTGAAACACGGTTGCAGTCAATAAATGACTTTAACTGGATCACTTATTGATAATTCTATTTCTTTTGTTTACGTTTTAGTATCTGAGATCTAGCTACGACGTATTAACCTACTCTTTTGCGTTTGGGCAGCCAGTTTCATGAATATATGTACATATAGACATAGTTAAGGGGTTAAAACATAATTTTATTAAAATACTAACATTTCTCAAAGAAACGAAGTTAATGGATAGAATAATGTAAATTTTAATATCACAATAGTAACAGTAGTAGTAATATAGAAATATATGTACCTTGACCGTACAGTTCCTTACCACTCTACCTTCCAAAATGTCTTTAAAATTCTGTGAGAAATGGATTGAGTAAAATTAACATAAACTGTGTATTGTGAGTAAATGTGTTATGCATGTAAATACATCGGAGTTATCATTTTAATTATTACTGATTATTTATAAGTATACTCAATGCATTAATCTCGATATAATTGAACAATGAAACGAAAAAAACCAACCGCACAAACATTGACACATTCAGAATGTCCTGCTGTGCTGAACACAGGGGCGAAATTTGTAAAATATCTTACCGGATACCCTCTCTACCGTAGTAAAAAATAACTGCCAATTAAATATTTTCGTATTTTTTGTTGAAAAATGTAACCGTCAAATACTTTTATTCGATTCTTTGTGTAATTCTGTACTTAACCTAAGAAATCTTAGCACCATTTTGTTTAATTATACATATGTACATTTTTCATAAGAGAAGACTTGGCGTAACATAACCATGGGACAGCGTGTGGCATCATCGAAAATATTAAAAAGCGTCTTCACGCTTGTATTAAATGTAAAGGTGTGATTTTGACCATGTTTTGTAACAAAATTTTGTCTATTTGTCTTACTAATTAACACATTACTTACCGACTGCTATTTACTAAGTGTAATAGATCCAACGATCAATAGTCAAGGAACTATTATTAAATAATTCAATCACAGTAACCAATTACATTTACAAAAAACTTTGATCTAAGGGTAAATTAATACGCTTCTTCTCTATAAACACTGAAATTTACAAGTCTACTAATAGGGGAATCGGTCAGTAAAGTGTTCCGTAAAAATTTATTGTAATTCGTTAAGTTAGAAGCTCGGAAGTTATCGTCAGTTGTTTTCGACCACCCTATGTATCTTAAGGGAATCTCATAATTATCAAAAATGTCCTCGAAAATTTAAATTTATCACTTCGTAAGATCGAGAGCTACGGGCCTGCCAACAGTAAATACCATCAATGTCTCAATAATTACGTACGCGACATTTTAGCAAGCCCGTTCGCCGATAAATCATAAGTACCTACACGTGAGAAACAGAAATGATTCACGGGTCGATTTTTACTTGCAAGGATTTCAAAGAACCGTGAAACGTTTCCGCTTACGTCGGACTTCGGTTACCGCAAGCGGCTTGCCTGGGCCCAGCGCAGAGCTTCCGGATATTATACGACTGCCGAACTCCTCGGAGCGTCGAATTTACATAAAAAGGTATACCCACCCGTGTTTCACGGTGTCGTTGTTCCTACAGGCGCCTACCCGGGGGAGAGTTATGCTAGCCGGTGGCCACTTAGCGGCACAAATTACTCCGTGCAAAACGAACAGAAACGGCGATTTATCACTGGGCCAGCTCTCCGCTGTTACACCGTGCACTGTATCTCTGTCGGCTTTGGATTTTGAATCGTTGCGACTGCTTGTCCTCCGTCGTGAGTTTGCGCTCCGTCCTCGTTCGGATGATCCGAAGTCGAAAGCTCGAACGATGCGTCGAGATTGAGAATTTTATATGCCACAGGAATCACGAAAGGTTGTTCGTCTTTTATCACGATGAACTTCTAAACACTGGACTGTATAGTAGAAGATGATAAATCTTCAATACAGAGTTCTTGCGATTATCGTCCCTAACTCGGGTTCGCGCAGGGACTATAATCGTGGACCACGCGAAACGCTTCTGACCCTCGTGAATACCTTCTTTGCTCAAAGCTCGAGCCTCGGAAACTCGCCTTTGTAATATTCCGAACGTAGAAAAGGACAAGCCAGTGAAAAACAGAGAGAAAGCTTCTTTTCCAACTCGACTCGGCTGCGTGGCCCGCCTGCGACACTGGCCCATAGATGTGAAAAACAGAGAGAAAGCTTCTTTTCCAACTCGACTCGGCTGCGTGGCCCGCCTGCGACACTCTGGCCCATAGACATTATATAGATGGAGCATGAACTGAGCGGGGGAGTAAGATTCGTGGTAAAAGGGTGGTTAGTTATAAATCGGGTAACTTCGTTCCATTTCGATGCTATTCAGGTATACAATCACGTTACATACATGTATGCTAACGATGCATAAAAATTTCGATTTTCTGAAGGACCTTCATATAAGTACGCCCCTAATATGTACGAATAACCGATCCATATTACCATTAGTTCTGTCTATTACATTCGTCAAGAAGATTCGTTTGACTCAAAGACTCGACCACCCGGAAGAATAACGAGAATCGAGCCTTTGCAAGAATCGTGAACCGGAAATAAGAATGTGCTGGTTCGTATTCAAAGGTGGCGAGCGCACGTTTAAGGGGTTAAACGGCGACACGTAAAGAAGGAGGGTTTATTGTGGTACTCGACAGCGACAACAGGCTTCTATTAATATTTTCGGGCCGTGCCACGAAGAGGACGCCGAAAGAGCAGACGAGGAACCTCCTCCTCCGTGACATAACCTCGGGTTAGTGGCCTCCTCGTGACACTCGTAACTCATCATCCGCTTGCATCGGGTTGCATATCCGTAATATATTTCCCGCCTGTACACGCGTATACCAGCTTCGTTTGAATGCTTTTTTTGGCTTTACATGTGTATATCAGTCGCTCGATTTGTGCAAGTGTCTCGGGAAAGTTAGAGTAGACCTTCTAAACAGGACCTTGATATTTATTTTCTTGATTATAGATCTCTATCTAGACCCTCGTCCTGTGGTTACATTACCATTTTCTTGGACGTTTTTTAATAAGAAATTTGGCAAAGTATTCTTCTAATAAGGAATCGTTTGCGGTAGTTTTAAATATTCAATTCATTGTATTGATTACTACTCACGTGAATTGTTACTTGTTTGCGCATATTGTACCACTTACGGCAAGTAAGAATATGCAATTCAAAATAAACCATTATTTTTTTATCTTTCCTAAATTTTGGTTATGGATATTAAGGTTTATTGTTTCAAATAGGTAAGTGCTCGCCTCGATCAGAAAGAAGTATAAAATGTCAGTGTAATGAAAACGTTTTTACCTTATGTTCTATCAAAAACGGTATATTGAAAATCAATGTGACGACTTTCAATTTTATGAATTCCAGTTTTTGATTGGCGAGTCCAAATAGAACATTATTGACAGAAAATTGATGCGTTTATCGAGATAGAGTATACTGATACAATGTTGATGGCATATTGACAGAATATTGACAGAATATTAACAAAACATTGACAAAATATTGACAGAATATTGACAAAAATATTGACAGAATATTAACAAAATATTGACAAAATATTGACAGAATATTGACAGAATACTGACAGAATATTGTTAGAATATTGCCAAAGTATTGATGGGACATTGATGGAACATTGATAGATCGTTGATATAACATTTATAAAACTTTGATAGTACCTTGATCAAATATTGATAGAATGCTGATTGAATCTTAGTAGAATATAGATGAAGTATTGATATAATATTAGTAAATATTCAGTGTATTAATAAAAATGTTGGATACTTTCAGAGGGTGGATTTTACATGCCAAATTAATTCATTTCCGAATTATGTACTCATTGTTTAAAATACGGGCAAAATCACGTAAAATACGTCTGGCACGGCGGATTATTCTACTTAAGAGGCGCGTTTTTCAACTGTTTCACGAGTTGGTTTCATTCATTCGACCTCATTTCATTTATAAATTTAACTAGGACATCGATCGTTGTTGTGTGTCAACTGGAAATCGACTGTTGTAAGTATAACCCATCGCGCCAGACGTGTTTCACTAATATTTTTCCCGTAATAATGCAAACGAAGCCTCGAACGCAATTTCGTCAATCTTGATTTTCGTCTTAGTTCGGCGTGTAGAATTCACCATGTGAAAATGTTCCATCCTCCCCTGTATCTATACATCAAATATATTTGAATACTATTCATTATATTTACAATAAGTCATAAGTAGACTGGGGATTTTTATAAAGTCAAGAGCAATGTTAGGAATTTCTTTCTTCTCGTAAGTATCTTATTGGGTTCAGAATAAAATAAAAAAATCGTTGGATGTGATGAAAGTTTCCTCTTTTATTGTATTTCACAGGCTCCTATAGGCTATAAATGCATAAAATCCGAAGTCTAGCCATAACTTATACAACAGAAGGAGTAGCAAATATAGATGATTTATCGATCCGTGTGAAGCAGCCACCATTCGCGTTTGATTGTACAAGAAGTTCATAGGACTTCATAGTGTCCAAACATTTGAATGTTCTTGGAATACTTGCGGGTAGGACGTGTCTACCGGATGTGATATCTCGAAGTCCTCTTCCGTGCATACCGCCAAGAAACCGAGCTGCATTAAAAGCAAACAAGAATCGTCAGAAGTACGGATGTTCCGGATACTTTTGCACCTGTTCCGACTTCCTTCCTCATCGCAGCCGCTCCATTCTGTATATTATTCGAAGATTCTTTTTTTTCGTTTTCGATTCTCGTCTAATCTTTGACGAATCCGTATTCTGTTTCCTTTCCAAACAGAAATGCACCTTAATTTTGAAAACGTTATATTACTGTCTCGATCATCCGAATCATTAGACAATCGTGTATCATTGTTCAAATACTTATTTGGAAATGTTTGTGACGAATGTAAATTATAATTTATTATACAGTACTCTCCAATAACCACAAACACGGTGAATTTTGTTTAATTATTTTGGGATTTTATTAAATCAAACAAAAAGTAAAAAACTTCATTTTACTGTTTTCAAATGTTTCGTGCGCTATAAGTACGTAGAATCTAATTGTAGGTATAGTAACAGAAACGATGATAATTGAGTTTTACAAGTATTATTTATTAATGAAAATCATTCACATTGGTCACTATTGGTATGTTAATTAGGACTTGATCTGCATTCTTTACAGATCACTTATCTTTCTTACTATTTGTTATACTGGTAGAACTAGCTAAAATTATTTAAAATACATAAAAATAGATGATGGATTAAGGCAAAACACTGCTACAATCTATACGTGTATGTACACGTGAAAATTTTAAATCAGACAACAAAATAAACTCCACAAAACTGTACTTATGCTTTCGGTGTAAATTATTTTTTTACAAAAAGACTACAACAAATAACATGTTTACGAAAATTATTTATATCAGTTCCAAAACGGTGATAAAACCGATTCTCGTAACGATTGTACCTACAAAATTTTACAGTAAATGAAATCACAACAAATTATTACAACGCTTATAAATTACTGTATAAAAAATTTTGCTTACACATACTAATCTATAGCTGTAGCATGTTCTGGTTTCATTTACTGTAAAATTCTGTATAATCGTTACGAGTATCGGTTCTATAACCGTTTTGGAACTGATATGGAATCTAAAAAATAATGATTATAGAACTGATATGAGAGCTGAATACAAGAATCGTAACTGAAATTCATATATTGTAGTCTAAAATGTAGATTCTTCATAACATTTGTTCAGAATAAAGGTTCTTGATAACTGTTTCAAGAACCGAAATCCCTGTCATAACAAATTTCAAGTCCTGGTTTCAATTCACCCAGTTCCACTGTAATCGAACCGTTAAAAACCAACGTTCCCATGCGGACCAACGGAATATTTAAAGTATCCACGATGTTGTCTAAGCTATCAGCCGGCAGTATGGGAAAAGGATTCTCGATTCGTAAGAAGATCCACGGTGATCGGCAGTGTCCCCGTGTCCAGTCTGCTGTCTGTTAAAGAATAGAAACAGGAGTTCAGGTTGCTCATGTTTCAGACCCCGTGGCTCGCCTCACTCCTCTTCCTACCTCGGCCGCTTCGGGGCCCACCGAGATCGGAACCGATGAAAGAACGAATTCGTGGGATTTATTACGCCGCCGGATGAAATTTATGCCCATCTGATTAAATTCCGAAACGTCGTGGCCGCGGTTGAATCGTAAGGAATATCTACCGGGCAAATTAGCACCGATCTTGGTCGAAGTTAAAGCGGAAACTAAAAACTTTAACGAGGACAAATAACTG
>NW_015374274.1:543708-761123 GCF_001272555.1 Dufourea novaeangliae | reverse complement strand
ATTCCTGTTATCCAAAAGGATTAAATGACGCGGATTATAAATCGGTTGGAAACATGGAATTATCCGTGGTCTTGCTTAGATCGTTGAAAAGCTAGCGGGGCGTGTCGCTTCTTTTGTAATTAGAGGGTGCAGCAGGATTGAACGAGGAGACAAAGTGATCCGCGGGGATTTCGATTCATCAAGATGTTATTGGATTAAAACATTACCTCGCGTGCTTATTAGGTGTATTATTATTTTCATTTGTTGTGTTTCTATTGTTTTTTTTTAATAACGAAGCAATGTATACGCTTCTTCTATGAATCATCGAACGCTTGGGTGTTTTAGGGAAATTAAAATCGATACAGAGATGCGATATTTTCCGATGTAACTGTATTAATTTATTTCATTTTTTATTTGTGATATAGTAATCTTGGACAGACCTTAAACACTTGTTAGGATTATTTTGAATAACTTTGTAGAATAGTAGGCCGTTGTAAATAGTGCAACAGTATTTAACGCGATGGCATAATTCGGGCGCTATTTTCCAAGGAATTAAATGCACCCACGCGTAAGAAATTACCGAAGAACTCGAGGAAAATGTTATAGGATAATTTTAGAATTAAAATATGACAATGTGAATTGAATAGAAATTATGTTAAATGTTATTATGATGTTTTCATATAAACTGTGAAGAGTATGGACTAATTATAAATGAAATATCGTAATTAATCATAATTTTTGTGTTACAGTCTTAATATGTATCTGTTTGTTATTATTCTATTTTATATGCTTTTTGTATAATATTAGATATCTACATATAGTATGATAGAACAGATACATACAAATCAGATGTAATAACACATAATATATGTCATTATTTATAAAATAAAATAATGATGCATATGTACACGAGAATTTCAGACTTGATTACACTTACAAACATTCATTGTGATATTTAGTAAATTATGATCCCCAAATATAATATGTAATATTTTTTGTATCACATTACATTGTGTGTACATTATATTGTAATATTATAGATGCAAACGTTATATCTTCATCAAATGTACTCTGTATATTGCATTACTGCACATACATATAGATGTATATACATTTTACGTTTTTCACATACACTACTGTTCATAAGCAGTTATCCTCAGAATACCTTACATATCATTTTGGGAATTTTCAATAGATGTGTTCAAAAGATATCGTATTTTTGAGAATTTATTTCTAAGTGACAGAAATACTTTTTCAATCAAAATTTTTCAATAAAGACAAAGACATGTAAGAATAGTACTTACAAATTATGTTTTTCTTTAAAACAAACATGGTTGTCAAAAGTATACCATCGTGTGCACAGTTGAACGGTGTACATGATTTCTGATGAACAAGTTTCTTAAACATTTTTTGAACAATAGAATATTAAATAAATCTATCTTATCTATTGTTCAATCTAGAATTTTTCGATTTTATCTGATCTTATTTTATCTGATCGATTTATCTTCAATTTTGATCTAACTTATGCATAAATAAAGACCCATTTTTTTGTAAAAGAAATTAACTTTTTACTTCAAAGTGTCGCCATTTTATTATCTGTTAATCAAACGAAAAAATCCTAGTCCCACTTAATGGTTTATTAAACCCTTAATAATGCCGAAGGAGCATATTTCGAATAAAATGAACGATTTTTAGAAACATGATCACTGTCTGAATTAATACATTGTCAATTCCGTTATCTCTCAGACATACTGTATAGAATAATGAATTGTACATATACAAATCAATAATAGCAGATAAGATTATTACCCTATGTCCCTTAACATAAAAATTATCACAGAACGTGTCCAGATCTTCTCAAGGTCACAAGGGTCATACCGCACAGACCATACAAGCGATTAAAAACGATCGATCGGATTTTATCATCTCGAAACGCTATAAAATTAACAAATTCGCGACGGTCGTGACCCCGATAAATGGCTCGGTTATCGAGTGTCGAAAGTATGCCACGATAAACCCATTCTCGTATCGTAGATAGAGACGAATGAATGAAACAGGGAAACGATCGGCCTACGTTCCCAGACACGAGACTCGTCGTAATAATGTTGATTCGTCGATGACGCGCCGCTGCTCGGATTACGCGAATAAACGAGACCCGCCTATCGGCCGAGAATTTTGCTTGATCGTCCTTGGTACGTTCTCGGATCTACGGGCAATGTCGGCCCGTCTGAGCGAATTATCACGTAACGTTCGTCTATCCGTGGAGACGTACGTGCACCGAGTCACGCAGCCCATCCCGATTTCGACTCGCAACAAATTAGAGCGAACGGGTCAACGTTTTGAACTTTATTTGTCGTCTATCATGTTCTGACCTTCGCCTTCGTTTCAATGTTCCTTTCAATGGGAAGCTTGTTATAAAACCATTAACCGTCGAGGCGCGGGGATGTCTGTTTAATGATGAATGAACTACGGACCTTTATGCCAATTCACGGTTTTCGACAATGATGTATAAAAATCGAAATTGAACGGGAACTCTTGTTTTTTTCTCTTTCAGTGGTTTTAGTACGTTAACGTGTTCCATGCTGGACCGCTTTGATGGGACTTTCCATTCACGGCCACGTGTAACGACAACTATACACGTTGCGGAGCCCGATAAATGTGGTATAATTATTTAATTTTGTTTTCAATTGGAAATTATTGCCTTGTGAAAGTGGATACTCAAAGTATAAAATGCTGTGCAGAATGAAACAAATAAGTTAGTAAAACAAAATACAGTAAAGAAACACGGAATATGTCTGCTTTGAACATTTGAAATCGTATGGAAGTATTTCAGGTGATCAATACACAGCGGGTGTATAATATAAATACATAGGAAGCTTTGTAATTTCTAGAAATAGAATTATTTCGCTTGAAGTGGAATGAAGTAGGTCACTCGCTATAATAATTCGTTCCATACTTTTGTGGACTATTCAGTTATTTGATGTAAATGGTTCAAGGATTCTTTCAAGTATCTAATAAATTGTAGTATCATGAAAAGTTATTAGAGTCGACAAGAACTACTACATAAAATAACTCGTTATCTATTGAAGTATGTAGCATTTTAAGGAACACATCGGATGGATACAATTTGATTTTTTTATATCTTATTTTCTTTTTAGAGAGATATCAAGGTGACCTTGAGTTTTTTCAATGTCTATGCTTTTTCTTAACACCATTATGTTATAGGTCGCTGAATTCGTTTTTCTATCGACAACAACGTGGTATTAAAAAAAAAGATGCTTTGACTTTGAAAAATCGCAAGGTCACCTTGATATCTCAAACAACATAAGATATAACAAAATCAAATTGTATCCGTCCCTTAAAATGCTATATAATTCTCTATAAAATACTATATAATCTCAGTAACCATTGATCCTAAAAGAAAAACGTATATTAAAATATAATGTAAGTATGTTAAATCTAAAATCAACTACAGTACCTACACAAATATAATAAATGGCCTATTGTTAAACGGAATAACGCGTCTTAATATTAGTAGTCTAAAAGAGAAAATTTTCTTTCAAAGAAACATATCAACTAATTTCGCTTTGACTCAATGGAAAATATCAAGTCGTTTTGCAACGTTTATGGCACAACGTGTATCATATCGTGCAAATATTTGTTCAGGCAAAAGTAGTTAGCGTTCTTCTGAACACGTAAAAAGACAAATGAACAAACTCTCATCTTTTTCGTACAAATTTGTGTACTTTAGGCAAACAAGCTACTAATGCGAAAGTAGTATAAAGAATTTATTATTTGTTTCTGTAAAGAATACAAAAGAAACTGTAATATTTGGTAAATAATAGTAGTTATTATTATGAGTTGTACGGACTGTCGAACATAATGAGTTCTACAAAAAGAAGTTAAAGTATTTGGCGATGAAAGTGTAAAAATATATCGTAAATTGTTGTAATTTATATAATTGCTGTTATATCAATTGTTTTTACGTACCTCTAAAACACCAAACACGTATCCCAGGATGAGAACCGCTGCCATAGATCACCAGAAATCTATACAGAAGCGAATTCCCAACGAGTCGCCACATTGACGGTGTGCAAATAGAACAAAGATATTGAGAACGAATTTCCTACGGAAAATCCACCACAATATCCACTATCCAAATCCACTACAATAATCCCACTGTGCAAGATTCTATCCAAAACCCAAGAAAAGTCTGCCATATTAGTTTCCTCAAGCTTAAACTCGCTAGGGATAAAAAAAGGGGAGACAAACATAAGAAGGAAAATGGGGAAAAAAGAAGATGAGAAAGTAAGTACGTACGTTCGTAAAAGAGAATTTCGAGAACGCTGTCGAGAGTGAGAAAAAAGTCTCGACGAAGAAGGACAAGGAAGGCGGAAATCGTTGTCGCGCGAAATGTGCGTGCGGCTTAAAAGCCGAAGAAGCGAGAAAGGGGGATGCGTATCGTATAACGATCGAGCTCATCGTACGTTGATACAGTTAGTGGGAGCGTATATTCGTAATTTACCGATACCGCCATCAACGGGAGGTTTATGCCCGAGTTTCAATAGTAATTACCACCGGCCCACCGGTGCCACTGGCCGCGTCGATGAATATTACATGAAAGAAATTTCGTGGCTCCTTGTCGCCAATGGTCTCTGGAAAGCGTTTAAGTCGCGTTCACGACGTATAGCAATTTCACAGGAGGAGTTTGACGCTAGATTGCTTCGTTTACCCCGGGCAGACTCGAGCTATCGGTGAACGTTTAGGACGAATCCACGAGTTACCTGTTACACGAATCACTATGTAGACGAGGTCGACTATCGGAGGAATTACTTTGTTGACGTAATTGAAGATAAATGAAGGGTTTCCTTTACTTCTTTTTTCTCTTCTTTTTTTGAGGTTCCGGAGGACATCGAGCGCACCTAACCGTCCTAGCGAAAGCTGGAGTAAGGGTAACTAGTCGTTGCTGCACAGGGCGAAGCAATTATTCCTACATTTAATACAAACATGCTGTTATTACACTATTATAGAAATAAACATAAACAATGGTCTGTAGGTCTATGTCTGCATGGTTAAATCGCGATATATGTATGCGTTCTTGAATACTATACTTGCAAGCGACAGGATGTTTGGGAAATTATCGCATTATACCTGTTTATCTTCACTGATAACATCAGGAATCATAAATATTTCAATAATAATAGTAATAATCATAATACAACTTTATTACAAGTAGAAAGAATAACACAATAAACGATAAAAGGACGAAAGGATTTATTACTATGTATATGTTATTCGGACATTTCAGTTGTTTCATTGATCTAAAAAAAAACAATTGCAAACTATCGTAAATTGCCACGCGTCATTGAATTTTTACACCTTTTGTACTCCAATTTTGATAATCGCCTTAGATCGGTTTCTGTGGTACAGGTAATAGGGGTAGGTTGTCAAAATTGGGCCTTCGCCTAGTTTGGACCACTACTATAACTTCATGTGTAAGCAATCTGAGTCGTATAATAGATTGTAGGTATATGATGGTCTATTATACTTCGCTGTCTCGTCCTCTAGATCAATAGGTAGCAACATCAATTGCACGACCTTATCACAGTATTTTTAAATTTGGCACATAAAAAACAAATGATGCCCACACGGGGTTCTACTTCATGGCAGGTGGCGCAGCGCCTAGCTTACCATGCTGCGCTGCGTTCTCGCGGTTCTCCAGTACGCTTTTCTGTGCGATTCGCATAAGACGTGTTGATTGACTTACAATGAGTAACGAGGAAATCAGGAAGAACCGATCTCGAGAAGAAAAAAGAGATTGATTATGAGAAAAAAGAAGACGACTGGAGAGGAAACTCGGTTATCAGGTCATTAACAGAAAATGCCTATACGCCGTCGATTGACTTAAGAGATGCATATTTCCTTACACCAATTAACATTAGTTTAACTGCTTACTGTTGGGCTATGTACAGCTCCCGTCTTATTTATGAAGCTGCAAAAACCGATAGCAGATATTCTATGGTCAAGGGGATTAAAAATCTGTTTTTTTACCTAGATTATGTATTACTAATAGGAAGAAATATTACCGAATGTGAAAAAAATGTAAATGTAACAAGGAAATTACTTGAGTCACTAGGTTTGTTCTAATTACAGAAAAAGGTTAGTTATCTAACTCGGAAAAGTGTCACGTTTGTTTACCTACAGACAAGAGAAAAAATGTCTAAGAACTCGTGAAGAAATTCAGAAACCAATCGTAATGCATGATCAGAGAAATGACGCATTTACTATGTTTACTAATATTGGCTTGCCCAGTCGTCACGTATGCTTCGATATATGCGAAGTCATTGGAAAGGGATAAGTTTTTAGCGTTACGCGTTAAAAAGGAAAACAAATGGTTGATGGCCTGAGGAGGAACAAAACGAGAAACAAAACGGTGGTGGTTCCACCTAGGCAATGGTCCAAATTCAGCAACTCTTCCCTATATCATTTTCGTTCCTGAGGTAATTCTGTCCTAGTTCCTTCCTAATCTTCTGCTGTAATCGAGAATGGACAGATTGAGACATTCCTTTCAGTTTTGCTTGAAGTTCCGGACGCATTCCTACTGTTTTCGAGTTTCTCCTCGAAAGTCCATCCAAAACATGTTCGTGGGACGGTTGTTTCAGAAATAGTCCTCTATGCATTGACTTTAAGTTATCTCCAATGGAAACGACTTGAGAGTTTACGCTGAAACACAGTCCAGTAAGCGGTGAAAAAAAAGCTGAACTGTTGCAAGACAAGTTACGCAGAGATTATCCGTCGTACTTAAATGTAATGTAAACGGGTATGATGTGCCTGACAGGACAGAAGGCTATAAAATCTGCGTCGGTCATGCTGTTACTAATTGACCGTTATTAATCACATGTAGAAGAAAATATAGGAAGGTACCGTCAGGGCCGTTCCTGGGTTGTTGGCCACCCGGGAGCAAAAACAGTATCGTCGCCCTTATTAATTTAATATTATTCATTTAAGAATTTGATATGCAGTGTTTACTTTTATATGTACACATATATGTATGATATACAATATTCATTTTAAACAAATCCATTCATTTTTCAAGGATCCTTGTTTCATTTTATGAAATGAAAAATTGAAAATATTAAAAATGAATATTTTATTCCACATATAAATACGAAACTAACGCATAATGTTTGTAATAATGATGTTACGGTTGATAAATAGTGACCATTAATTACCTGCACGAATTTAATCCACTAAATATATGTATTATTATTCTGACTACCTACTCCGAGTTTGACCGCCCAGGTGCGGGGTCACCATCTGCACCCCCGCCAGAAACGGCTCTGAGTACCGTAGTGGTGTGGGTGCAACGCAAATTGGTTTCGAAATTATTAGCTTTTTTCACGTCGTTGTATCTGTGAGGCCAGTTGCTCCCGGCTGAGCGTTAACGACGTGTGATGACGTCTTCATCTTACTTGGGACCTAGTAGATTCCCAGAGGTCCCTTTGCACGTTTAAATAATTTACGCAAACTAGTGCATTCACACACCCACAAGCAGATCATTGCGTTCAAATCGAAGCTAATGGCCCTTGCAAATAATGACCATTACTTTTCTTAGTTTTTAATTTGCAACAAGTAACCATAATAGTTGTTTATTCTTTATATGTGTATAAAATAACTGTACAAGGTAGACTGAACGTTTAATATGTACTTAAGTTAGTTTGCATAAATTGTTTGAATATACAGGGTGGGGCAATAACTATGTTGACTTTGAATATTGCCGTTATTTGTAATCATATGAAAAAATGTTATATACAAAACTTACACGGTATAGAGGGGGACATATTGTGACATAAAAATTTTCTGCATGGGTGGAGTCATAGAGGAGATTTCAAGGTCATCTCTATTTTTTTTAGTGGAATGCTATGTTTTTTTTATCGCGATGTGATAGCCGGTGTTGAGACGATTTCAGCGAGCTATCATTGAAGGTCATGCATGGTCAAATGTGGTAGTAAAATAAACTTTCTTATATTACAGGAGATGCTCGAAGTGGGGACCGTTTGCGTCAATGCAAAGTTGCAATCATCGTATCGCTGCATCACGTGCATGTCTTATCGTTTCTAAACTTATTCTAGCACATGCTGTATTATTTCATAGAGGACTTTATTAGAAAATGTACCACTAAACGTTCACCAAATGCTACTATTTAAATGCATTTTTTAACAAATGGGTTTGAATAATTTTTGAAAGACAGGTTTCACGGAATAACAATGAATTTTATATAAGAGTTTTGACACACTTTTCATGAACTCATAAATTACATTCCTGGCATTACCTTCTCTCGTACTGCAGCCTGCTTTACCCCGGTCACTTTACCCCAAATGCATACTCAGTGAAAAATCATTTATTTAATAATGTTTGGGTTATTATTTTTTTGAACGAGTGTATATATATGTTTACAAGCTTGTTTTAAACACACAGGAAAAAGGTTTGTGTTAAAATAGTATGTTCATGACTCATTTATCCGAAAAGCTAATCTCAAAAATAAAAACTATTTGGGGGTACCTAAAACTTAATTCCTAATTTCTTAAATGAATTTACATCGTTTAGTACCTGAATATGCATAATTATCATCATTATATTATATTATATAAATTCAGTATGTTACAAGAATTTGTAAATATATTCTATTTTCAAATAAATAATTAAAGAAGCTCACTTTACCCCAAGGCTCATTTTGCCCCGGTCTCCCCTAAACATCCGTCCTACTTATTACAAGATTATCCGAGACAAAATCGGTCGCCAATGTATCCCGGTGTATAGACCGCATTAAAAGGTTCGCCTCGCCTAGACCGAGGTTCACCTCTGACCTCGGATCTCTCTAAACTTTGTCCCCGGCGCGCAACGTTCACCGGCGATCTGCAACACGATTAATCTCCCGGGTATATACACAAGAAATTTACGCGACACTATGCTGGTAACGAGTCACGGTCGGCGGTTGCCTCGAAACAGCAATAAATCATGAAGATAAAACACAGGGAATCGTTCGTTCATCAATTTCAATTTGATCGGGGTACGGAGGTAGCGGAGGACTACAGCCACCAGCGATGCAAGTCCGTTCGGACGCGTGTCGCGAGAAAGGCGTATCGCGATAGCTTTGCGATCAACGTTACGTTGCCACGGTTCGTTAGTAATCATCGTCACTTCTCGTGCCAATAATAGCGTTAATGAATATTGCATGAGAGAAACCGACTCGGTTTTTTTTTTCTTTTCTTCTCTACGTCGGCGAAACGATGGATTGAGATACACTCCCGTTCATAAGTATCAGGACACTCGTCGAATATGAGATAAATGTGATTAGGTATTATAAGAATTTTAAGGGACTGCAGTAAATATTGCTTGGGGGATGTTAACCCTTTGGTACCGATGTGGAGTCTTAGAGATTCCAACCGTGACACTTTTCCTTATTCACCTGTTTTCTGTCGTTTAGTTGATTTAATTAAGTAACTAAAACAGAGCAGTGAAAAGAATTGTCGAGAATTTTATATAGATACGTATGTATGCATAACCTAAAACTTCAGGTGTCTCATTGACTAACCTTGAAACTTATATTCTGAATGTAGGTGCCTCAATACTACAGGATTAAAGCTCGCTGGGCAACACACGCTTAAAGCAATAAAAGTGATCGGGAATATATAAATTTTCTTACGATCAGGCGTGCTGTTATAGTCATGCCTCCCGTATCTGAAGACCCTAATATTCAAATGTTCTGTTATCCGAACAGAGTATCTCGTAGCAACAAATGTCTTCTCTTATTGTAAATATGTAGTGCTTAGATAGAGGGTGGTTAGGACAAGCTCTAAGATTGTAGAGGCTTGTTGTAGTCACCGAAAAGGCTAAGTCTAATCAACATAGATCCTAAAATCAATTCTTTCGGTGTAAAATTAACTTTTATATTTACGAACGTTCGATATCATAAGTGAGTCTCTTCGCAACATATTAAATGTAAACAGCAAAATTAATTTAAACGTACAGTAAAGGCTTCATGAGAGTTGGGTAGGAAATTCCTCGTGAGAGTTTCTATTTCATCCCCACTACTGGGGGAGGAGGGTGGAACCTGTCAACCGCATAATTTTTGCCCAGCCTTCCACCCCCGCTTTTGTTGCCGTGGCTCGGGCTTAGGCCAAAAAATGGATTTCTGAGGTTTTGAAACGATTCGCGGTGCATCGTAAATGTTGAAACAGTCCCGAGTTACAAATTCTCATAGAACTTTTACTATATCTACATTAATTTAAAGTTGTATAACAACAGGCAGTACGAAATATAGAAAGAATGTTTGAGAATATATGTCGATCTATGATATACAGATGGGAGTCTTGTATTGAAATGGAAGAAAGGCATATGGAATATCTGTAACAAATGTGAAAACAAACTTTTGTATTTTTCATTGAAAGATCGATCTTACGACCTATGATAATTAGACATTTTTTATCCCCCTCGGTGAGTACTACAAACCCCAAAAATCTTAGACCTAATTTTTTATAAGTCTGTATAATATGAACTTTCTTCTGTTCGACCAAATTCGTCACAGGTACTTATGTTGGCAAATTTCTATAATTTAGCAGCCAAGAGATTATGGTATTCACAAATATTTCAGTGAACTGTTCATTTTCTTGATCTGTATTTAAATTCTTCCGGGCTAAATAACGATGCCATATCCCCACTCCAGTCTGGAAATAAGGAAACCTATACATATAAGAACTCCCACTCAACAACGGAAGACATAATCTGTAATACGTTCAGTGATGGCAGTGTGAAGACAGTTCATACATGATTGTACAATTCGGTGACGTCGGAAATCAAGAGTCCTTTTTTAAATAACACCAATCACGCTATCTCGTTCGTAACAAAATAAATGAATTTTTGTGTCAAAAAAGTGATTGTCCTATTATCCGAACACCTATGTCTCCCGATTCATTCGGAGACAGGAGACTTTACTTCATTAAAGTCGTATGAGTACGCCATCGAGTTAATAAACAGGGGACAGTGATCTTGATCTCTATCTAAATAAATGAGGTTTAGTTTCAGAAAAGTGACTGTTCTATTATCCGAATACCTATGCTTCTCTTTGACTTCGGACACAAGAGGTAAGGTGCGTAACAATTTGTTACGTATCGTATCACCATACGACATATTTTCATACGCAATATTGATACGATACGAGGATACGAAATAGATGGATACGTACCTTATAAGTACGCGATCAAGGTAGTAAGTAAGGGACGAGGATGTTGACGTCTATTTAAATAAGTAAATGAAGTTCAGTTTCAGAACAGTGATTGTTCTATTATCGGAACACCTATGCCTTCCTATTCATTCGGACACGGGAGGCATTACTGAATTGAAATCGTAAGAGAACGCGATCGAACTCTTAAGGGGTCATGCTCAGTCAGGAGGCCGAAAAAGGAGTGTTCTTTAGGAAGTTTTTTCTCGAAAACTATAAGACCTTTTTCAAAAAATGTGTTTGTGTTTCAAATATTGCAGTTTATAAATTATAAGGTAATTTTTTTATTTAAAAATATTTATTAGTAAATAAATGGTGAGCGATCTCCCGGATGTCTCTTCACAAAAAATGGTCTACTGTGATCACTGTAACTTCGTAACGGTTCATCTGAAATTAAAACTTCAGTAAGATTTATGTAGTGGAAGAACCAATTTTGTCCTTGAACGTGGGGTTTTTCGAAATATTGATTAGGAACAAAATAGCGGACGTTTTCCTGAAAAAATGCGATTTTCACCTAAAAAATCACTCGTTTTTAGTCAATTAAAAAAAAAGTATGGAACGAACAAAAGAATCCTTCGTTCAAGGACAAGTTTTTCTGATTTGAAATAAGGCGCAAGAGGCTTCATGTAAATCGGCACAGTAGTTTCGAAAAATACTGATCACCGATTTGAGAAATGTAGTTTCGAGAAAAACACGTTTAAAGTTTCAAGTCAAGCTTACACTTATATAAAATGTTCATTTTTTAACGCCTGTAACTCTGTCATTTTTAATTGGATTACCTTGAAACTAGGACAGAATATTCTCGAGATGTTGTACTTAAAAAAAATGTAGAATGTGAAAAATCGATTTTTTTTAAATTTCTGACTGAGCATGATCTCTTAAGTAAGGGACAAAAATCTTGACCTCTATTTAAATAAATGAAGTTCAGTGTCAGAAAAGTTCTATTATCCGAACACCTACGTCTCCCTATTTGTTCTTATAGTGTTTAAGTACTCTGTACTTATTAACGATAGTGTACACGCGTGACGTGTATCGCGTATACTTCGCGACTACCTTCAGGATCTAGACGTCTATCCGCGGTAACTAATATATGGTCCACCTTGCGACGGCCGAACGTCCAAGATTAGCGTTTTTCCTGTCGAACGGGGCTTTCTCCGACGGGCGTCGCGGGTTAACCGTACACACACCTTTCTGTCGTGGACGGTCGTTTTTCATTGGCGGCGACCTACATGCCGCGGCTCGGCTGCCGGAAACGGCCACGCCGCCATTTATCCTCGGCCAGGCAACCGTTTTGCTGTGCGTCGCGTTCGCGCCCGGCGTTCGATGACTACCACATCAGAAGCAATTTGATGCAGGGGAGATAAGACGGGGTGGAGCGGTGAATAATTAAAAATCCGCTCGATAGCTCGGAGCCGGGCATACTTTTACGCACCTTAACCTGTTAATCGGCGAACGCCGATGAACTCGTTATTTGTATGCGATCACGTCCACTGATAAGGTTTTTGTTATTCCTCTTTCTGGTTTTTTGATTAATTTGATTTACAGTTAGCGAACCGTTGATATTTATACACATTCGGGGTTATCTTTTAGACTTTCGAGAAGAATAAATGTAGAACAATTCGTTTATTCTTGTTTTGTTTTAAATTTTTTATTTATAGGCTAGCAAACAATTTCTATTATTACAGTTACTTTAAATAAACAAGAAGTTATATTAACATAGATTATGTTGATAAGGGTAGTCATAGTTTGTAAACCTATTATAGTTTTACAATAACGTATCGATGTATACGGTGGTACGAATGTACCCTCGCGAGCAAACTTGGCTTCCTCTAAGGGAAAAGGTGACGTAAGAGAAGGGCCTAGTACCACTTGGTACATTTATTTCAGGTACTAAAACAAATGTTAAAATGAATGTTAATTTGGCATAAATTTCAGTAATTCCCAATACCAGAGGCCCTTCCCCTATGTCACTTTTTCCCTTTGCGGAAGCTGAGTTTGCTCGCGAGTGTACATCCACGAGCAAAGTTGGCTCCCACTAGGGGAAAAAGTAACGTAGGGGAAGGGCCTCCTACCACTTAGTATCGAGAATTACTGAGATTTATGCCAAATTAACGTTTGATTTAACATTTATTTCAGTACTTGAAATAAATTTACTAAGTTGTAGGAGGCCTTTCTGGTACGTTACTTTTTTCCCCAGCGGAAGCCGAGTTTGCTAGCGAGGATACAATGCAGGCGGTCTATCTATAATTCAACATTTGCTCCCTAAAAACGAATTCGTTTATTCTGGGTAGAGTTCAGTTGGGTTACTGTTAAGGTAAATACATGGTTACGATCGATTAAAGTTTTCCGTTTGTCGTGTTGTGTATATTGGTGTATAAGTCTAATAAAATGATGACTTATTTCTTGTTATACCTGATAAACATTCGTGTTCGTCATTAGGAATTTCACTAAACGAAAATAAAAATATTGTTAAACTTTGTCAGCTTTTCATGTTTCACTATCTCACGTACAATCGCGCGTGCCGTAAGTTTATAAAATTCACAATCTAATAATAAAATCAAAGTAACTGAATTTCCGAATTTACTATATCCAGAAACATTTTTAATACATACATAAAACCATGTATAATCATTATCTTTTTTCTAATGCATACAAAAAGTGAACATTACCTTTAAATTATAGTTGAACATGAATTCTACTCTCATAATAAAAATTATTTTCCTCCTAAAAGTCTCAGATTATTTGTTCGTTCTCGGTGACTTTAGCGTATTAAAACGAAAACGCGTCTTATAAATGTCAAAAAGAGAAATAAAACGTTCTATGCCACCAACCGGGTGAAATACATAATTGTATTTTGTTCCAGGAACCAATTACAGACCGAACCGTCTAAAGCCAATAAATTCTAATTATCTCTTTTCCGCGCCACGGAATCGCTTAATTAAGGAGAAACCGGCGTACTACGAAAGCAACAAAGTAGATGAAATTTCAAGTTATAAATTCCCCTATGCTAATCGTGGGACTTTTTTCCTGAAACTCGTCGCGGCCGGAAAAAATAGATTAGAGACTTTGATTCGGTGAGGATCAGGCGTGAGATTCCGGCGTAATTACAAGCGTCCGATACCGCTCAGATAAAAGGTGATAATCACACGTCGTATCGAAATCTCATAAATCGATTAAATCTGATCTTTGTAGTTATGATCATTTCGTGGGTCTCTCACGTTTATTCTCGAAAGGTTACTCGATGAATCACAAACATAGCCCCATTCCACTATTAGCACAATACATCGTTATTACAATTAATTCAAATTACTTGATAGTACTATTTATTTCACTATGAAAGGTGATTCAGAACATGTAGTAAAAGCTTTAATAGATTAGTTTGTGCCAGTGATTATGAAAGTGGCTTAATTGTGAGTAATCTGCAAAAGTTTAACATATAATTTAATCAGCATTACTGTAAAAATGAAAATCCCATTTATCTCTATTAATTTCTTTTAATTATATTCGCTTTTAAATGATCGTGCATGACATAAATGCCTAAAATCCACAATCTAATAATTATGTCTTTATAAGAAATACCGTGAATATTCATGTACATTCTCGTTCTTGCAGACTGACTTTCAAGAGCAAAAATTTCACGGACATCTATTTCTTCGATCGACTGTTGACAATATAATGAATACTTTCTTAAACATCAATGTGACAAACGTAACGTTCAAACGGTACAGAAAAATTTTTGTTATTAATATGTTCAGCTTATAATTAAACTACCGTTAACTTGTCGAACGTTTCAATTAAAGAAGATAAAGTGCTCTTGGATTCAAGCACTGGCGATCAATATCCGTTTTGTGGATACTTCATTATGCAGTGGACGTTTGAGCATCTTCTTGAGCGATTCATGTGCCTTATTAAGAAACTTGAACTGTCTTGTGTGCGAACAACTTAACAATTTCACTACCGGTGTCACGCCCACGTGAGTTTACGCTGGCGAACCATATTTTACCATCCAATATGAATGCTTCATCTTTATTTAATAATTTTATTCTTACGACAAATTTGAAATCTAAATTAGAAACAAACACAGAATTAGAAATATAGAAACAGCCCTATGTTTATACAGATATAAAAATGGGCTCCATCTTTACAATAATTTTCCTCGTGCCATAAGGCGTTTCACCTTGATTAAACAAAATTGAGATGTTCAAGAAATCAAAATCGACTATGTATATACGATTTTGATTTCTTGAACGTAATGAAAATCGTGATAAAACTGGAAATATGTTATTTTCTCATGCAACAGTAAATCGAGAATGTAAGGTGAATCATTTTCGTTACCATTTCTGGACTTAATTTCTATGCAAAGTTTGTTTTCGGTTGTTCCACAATTTAAAAATTATGCATTAAATATACATTTTTCAGGAAATTTAAGCGATTGTTCTACGTATGAAAGTAAAATAACAGTCAAGAATTATGAAATTGTTTTGGAGACTTTGTTTTCAATTAATTAGGTATTAAAAATCGAGGTCAGAATTGCTTCCCGCTGTTTTCTGTTGCTCGACCACCTTGTCTTCTCTTGTACTCAACCAAACCTACCTTTTCTTTATTACTTTTCTGTCCGTTGCATGGCATTCGAGTAACGTTTCCTTAGTTCAGCAATCCCTCCCCTCCTTTTTTTATTACGTTTCTGCCCTTTACGTGGCATTCGAATAATATTTTCTTAGTTCGGTGGCAATCGTCACCGCGAACACATCTAGTCCACGTGAAGTAACACTCGAAGAGAATCATCTGTGTTTTTTTTTATAGTATTAATTTAATTTATTGTAGTGAGTTTTAGTGTACTTCATGTTAGTTCATTAAGTGTTTATTCTCTATGTGTGTGTTGCGGTTTCCTTTGTGGATTTGTACGAGTAACCGGATTTAATCTCGTCCAACGATTCGTGTGTCCTTTTTTATAAAGTGTGGTAACAAGATAATCTTCTTTGCGTGACAAAATGTCGCAAGAAGATAATCTTCTTTATAAAAGACTCGAGCGCAGTTGCGTTGATAACTTAAAACTTAAAAACGTTAGTGACTTAAAAACGAAGCCTTTGATCAAAACTTCGACATTCTTGATTTTCGTCTAATTTTGACACGTAGAATCACTCTTTAAAATTTCTGACACCAGTATCGGAACACTCTGTATATGTATACAAATTGTAATAAGTGTATTGCAATAATGTGTACAGATATAGAATCTTGTGGCTGAAATACTATCATTCTTAGAGGAAAGTGGTCAAGTATAGAATAGTGTACATACGTAATACATATCATCGTTAACCTCATAACAACGTTAATCGATTTCGATGAAATTTTCAGCATGCATGTGACTAAAATAAATTTAAGCAATGTATTTGTTAAATATTCGATAAAGAAGTCGCAGAAACCGACCTTTACTATTTTCTTCGTGATTCCGACCAATTGGAACTTTTTCAATATTTTATTAACCCATCATTTAGTACACTAATCCTTCTAAGTTCACAAAGAAACTCAAGCCACTTGGTCCAATTTTGAAAAAGTTGTTCTGTTCTAAACTGGAGAAAAATAAATAAAAGTAAACGAAAGTAAGAATGAAACATTGTAAAAATTCAAGTTTCATACAAGCCTTAATGAGTACAGCAATTAAGAGAGCATAAAAATGATTACATATCTAAATTGATTTGTATCTTTACAGTTGCCAAAGAGATATCCCAGTTACGTTTATCTGGTTAACATGCAACATGCGCTTATAGTAGCGTATTATACTAAGACTCCCATAATTTGGTAAATGTCGCATAAATTGCCCTATTACACGCGAATTCCCAATAATTTTTCAAATTGAAATACAGTGTGTGCCAAAATAGTTGTAAGTCCTTGAAAGGAGTAATTGCTGGGGTGATTTGAAACAACTTTTTCGTTAAGGAAAAAGTTTTTTTAAATCACACCAGAAATCACGCCGTTCAAGGACTTCCATTTATTTTTGAACACTTCGTATGTGTATCATATTATACGAGGACTATCGACACCCATCGCATAAGAATCATGTTCTAACTGCAGCGTGTTACACGACGATCAAGTTCGTTTTCATAAAAATTAGAAAACACAACCATAGATTCGCGTGAGATAACATAATTCAATTAACACATATAAACTACCGAATGCTTGAAATTTCACGCGACACGGAAGACGTGAAACACACCATTAGTACGCGTCAGTCGAACTGATAACATTATTCAGATCGAATGTTCGTTCAATCGCGACGTGTGTCTCCCGCGCTCTTTTTAATGCCTGAATACGCCCCGAGGGAGTTCGCCAAGGAAAATAATTTATTTCAAATAAGTGTCATCGGTGCGAAACAACGTCCTTCGATGTGCTCGCGGATTAGTCATGCGCCTCAATGCTCGGTCGATGGGCAGTTAATGACTTGAGACGTTAACGAACGACAGCACTCTAATTGATTCTCCGCGTGGTTTCACGCACACGGTTCAGGGATTCCCCGGTAACGACGTTGTCACCTTGATCTTTAGCGCGTTTATCGAGACGCGACATCGGTAAGAGGAGCGAACGCTCTGCTCATTGGCAGGACCAGATTGAATACGTACTCGTGAATATGAGAATCAATTCAGTGTTCGAGAATTCGTTTCGTTGGGTTCCATTAGTGTGGGGTCGCTGCTTTATGGATTCAAGGAACTCTAGGTCTTAAGGAGTGCGTGCCTATGTTATCGGTGCGAATGAGTGTGTGTGTGAGGAGATCGGTTTTCGGGGATGGAGATGCAGGAGAAGCATAGAGAGAGCAGAGAGTGTCCTGAGATAAGTCGTGTGAAAAGTCTAGGGAGCGAGTTTGTAAAGCGCGTAACCAAGTGTATTGTGTGTGACTTTGTTTTTGTTTTCCTCTTTTTCTTTCATTAAATATTCTTGCTTTATAAAATATCTCTATTTACTCAAAATCCCTACATTAGTATGGTCCGATTTCGTGTGGGGTATACCAGGGTCTGCTCTGGTAAAGGTAGATAGAAAATCTATTTTATAGAAGCTAATTTAAGCCAGATTCACACTAACGGTCAAAGGTACGGTCCGATCACGATCAATCAGAAGTTAGACTATATCTCTTTCATTAGATTACGTGTTATTGATAAAGATCGCTGACTGATTTGGCGTGATTTAACTAGACCGTGACCGCTAGTGTGAATTCGGTCTTATAGGAGCTAAATTATTACAATGCAGTTTAAAATTTTACAGCTTAAAAAATCTAGTTATGTGTCAAAAGACACCGATAACTTTGATAATTCCAAAAAGAAATGATCTTTTGAAAGAATTGGTTCCAAAAAGAATTGGTCCATTTATTTTTTCCCCTAGTAGAAGCCGAGTTTGCTCGTAAGTTTACATCTATAGAGGGTTCAATATGGTACGAATTAACCGAGTTAGACGAGAGTTGCTTGTATAGTTGGTACCACTTTACGGTTTTCAGTGTTGTACAGAATGTTAATAAAAATGTGGGACACATTCACAGGGTGGATTATATTATACATGCCAAACTAAGGTGATAATCATGAATTATGAAATTGCATCAGAGGCTTCGTTTTCGAGTCATTAATTGTCGAAATTACAGGCCAAATACGCATGAAACACGCCTGGCGCGATGGGCTATACCACGTACAGCAGTCGATCCCCAGCTGATACACGGGTTCCATCGATGACCTAGTGAAACTATGAATAAAATAAAACGAAATGAATGAAACACAGTGGTGAAAAAGTTGATGAGCGTATCTATCAAGTAAAATAACTCGTCGCGTCAGAGATATTGCACACGTATTTCGCCCATATTTTCAACGATTAATAAATAATCTCTCAAATAAATAATAAACTCTGAAACAAAACCTCGAAAGCATTTTCGTCATTCTTAATTGTCATCTTAGTTTGATATACAAAATCTACCCTGTGAAAGTGCCCTACATTTCTAATAATACCTTGTATAAATTAGAAAAGATAGTAAGATGAATCAGAAATATAAAAATAAGATTTAACACCGACCGTTTAATAATCAAAGCAATCACCTAGCAAGTGAAAAAATACAAAATTGTTCGAAATTTTAGTATATGCTATTCAAAGATAATCTGAAATTCTAAAATAGAAGGAAAGCAGGTTCTGGCGTCGAAAAATGGTAATACAAAGAATATTCATAGTATGTTATAAATCCCCACTCATTGGCGTAACTAGGTAGAGGCTAGCGTGGGCCTGGTCCCTCCAGAATACGGACTGGCCCCCCGTCCAGAAATTATTGAAATATGTAAAAAGAACATTCGTCAGTTTGTAAAATCTTATGTTACAAAAAATAAATACTTGGGCCGAAATGCAATACGCAACGCAACTAAGTGGAAAAAATACAATACTATCCTCACTACGTTAAAGTATTAAGTAAAATTGTATTAGAATTAAGCTGTTTAATTTTCACATTCTACTTAACTAATAATTCTGCAACATCAACTGAATGGTCGGAGGTAATTAAGGGAATCAGCGATCGAGAATGTGAAAAATATTTTTGCAGTAAAAAAAACTACAAATTGAAGCTTATATACAATACATTTTAATTATAGGTATCTGCACATAATATACTCTTGACTTCAATCAATCTCAAATTTTATTTATTTTTAAGAATTATGTTTATATTCTTCCATTCTTAGTTTTGCTGTTAAATAAACATGTAAATAATTATGGCAAAATGTGCAACCTTATTCTAAGCAACCCACGTACGTGGTATAAAATACGTACAGGTGCCTGGTGGGGAGTGTTAGGGGCGAAAGTCAGGGGACCTGGCCCCTCCAAAAAAAGTTCTAGTTACGCCAATGTCCCCAGTATAGTCGAAGGTAGCGGGTGCGAGGTGTTTCCACGGTAACGTGTCTTCATACTTCTTTATTGTTTGCCCGCAAGTTCATGCGGGTTCGAAAATCACGATGGCCCTTAGTGAACTAAAGTACTGTTATTATTGAAATTACAGCGCGGATAGGCTCTCGATCGATTTTTACGAATCTTCAGACCTGATCTTTCCACGATGGCGATTCGCGTCCTCTCCGGGCATCAAGGAACATTAAAGTGTCGTATAAATAATCATACATACACACAATCTTCGACATATACAGTATAGAGTGAAAATGTAAAACCAGAAGCATGGGCGGAGCCGGGTCATCAGTCAGGGAAAGACAAAAATATTAAAACATCGACTGCCACATTGAAAAAGGCTGTACGTAGACAGACATACTATATTTTGTTTTTACAGTCATAAATTGTTGAAATTGTATGTCTTTGTTAATATTGGTCGTGTTTCAAATTACGCTGCAATATTAAATATTACGCAAAAATTTTGTAGCTCTGTGAAGGCAGGAGGGGGGGAATCCATTTTTTTTTTGTAGGGTAGGGCAAGAACCACTTTTTTTCGTCCAGGGGGGAGGGGGAAAATTCACCCCCTGCCCCCCCTTGGCTACGCCCATGACCAGAAGGAATACATAAATTAATTATTTCACTTTGCATGGTAATCTCAAACATTGAAGTCTTTCCATTTAGAATCTTTATTAAATTGCTCACTTAAATGTTTATCTAAAGTGAATTCGAATTATAATTACAGTAGAACTACATTAATCTCAACTCCATTTATTGGAACATATTTAGCTAATGCCTGATTTATGAACTCTTGCTACGTTCCCATTATCTGAAAAAATCACCATCATGCTCTATAGATTCACTATTAGAATTCATTCACTAACAGGAGAACTCCGCGAACGCTGACTCGTGGATTGGAATAAAACTGTTTTTAGAAAAAAATGTTAAAACACTTGTTTCAAAAGTTTGTTCACACAAGTTTATAGTGCTTATTGTACCACTAAACTTTTATTTGAAACATTTTTTTCAATCTCTTGTATTTCAAGAATTATAAGCCAAAATGTGAGAGCGTCTATTTGACTTTGAGGTTAGTTTTCACATCCTTAAAGGTCGATTGGGCATGAATGAAACATACTGTTATTCAAGAATTATAAGCCAAAATGTGAGAGCGTCTATTTGACTTTGAGGTTAGTTTTCACATCCTTTCCATCTTCTTGTCTTGAATCACTCTAATAAACCCACAAAGTTTCATTCCAATCCACGAATCAGCGTTACAAACTATTATTCTTTATAAATTCATTTCCAAAATTATAAGATTTGAAACATTACTAGAAGTGGAACAACAATCAAACGGTTAATCAAATCCACTTGTCTGGATGTAAATTCTACTTATTTGAACGAAAATCGTAGGAACATAGTAGGGGAATATCAATGAACTCTTATTATAGGAAGGATCCAGTTATATGACATTTTTTTCCCCCGACGGGTTCGGATAATGGAGTACTACTGTATGGTTTATGTTGTAACGACGGGCTAGAAATTCATACGTATTTATAACGAAAAGAAAATCGTTTGTATTAATACAGTGTCACGTCCGGGAAATTGCACAGTACCGGCGACACATTTCCGCGCGGTGGTGCGTTCGTTTCCAATAAGAATTAAATAGGCGACGCGTATGTACGATCCTCGATCGGCGTGTCGCACCGATTAATTCAATTTTGTCCCGATTCTATCAGAATCCCGTAAAAACCAGCGAGACGATTAATTCGCACGGCAGGGTATCTAAGAAAAACTAGTATATTTAATATGTTATTCATAATGTTACACGGCGAAGCCATTTGCGCCCGGTTCAACTCTCTTTTTCTGCGAAATATTATTACGCGATGGAAAATGTACAAGTTTTTTACGTACACCCCGACAATAATTATTTTCTGATTAAGTTCGAAGATTTTTATCGATTCGTAAATAAGATAGACTATTTTCACTTCCTTGTGGTGTGCACCGTGAGAATGTTCCTGGCGGATACAAATTGGAGAGCAGCACCCTGACGGCGTATGCTACGAATCTGTATGAGAATAATCCGTAATAAGAGAATAATCTGCGTAAAGTCTTAAGTATTTGACACATTTAGTACTATGCTCTCGAGAGGAAAACTCACGGAAGTCGACGCTCGAGTGGACAGGTAGCATAAATTTTACTCGAAATCTTAATTTTAGTACCTTCAGTAGTGGCTCTCGTGGGAGAGGTAGCATAAGTTTTATTTTAAATCGTACGTGGCATTGGATTGTTAATAGGGGGCCTCTACAGTTAGTTCTCTCTGGATTTGTTGAAATTTTTAGAAACACGAATCTAGAGATCTGATGATAAGATTTTCGGAACTATACTGTTTTACGTAAATATTGAAACACCGAAGGAATGTAAAGCAGTTCTTTTGAGTATGCTACATATTAACGTTCATGCACAGTTCGGGCGAATTTGATCCAAAAGCTAATTTTAATCTTCAATTATACCTTTTGTTATCTAAGTTTATAAACTAATTGAATAACACAATTTTATATAAACCATAATCTGGTCACCGATAAATTTCTTCCTTTAATTGAATGTTAGCTTCGATCTAATGTAATACAAGCAGCATTACCCATTATCTGAATAGTAAACACGTCATACGGTTAAATAGTTAGCAAACAATTGGTCCAGATACAGAATATGCTGAAGTAAAACATTCAGTTGATAATTAATTATGTTCTTACTTTATTTTGAATGTCAGAATTCCCTTCATAATTGGAATGATGCTTTCTTTGATTTTGGCTTTTGGTGAAATTGACCATGAAAATGGAAACTTGAATACATTTTTACAGTCTAATGATCACTTTCATCATTTATCACACATATGATAAAATCATTCTTATAAAAATTATTCTCATACACTTTTCGGATTACTTTTGTTTAACAAGTCTTAAACACTTGGTTAAAATATTGAACAAAATTCAAAAACTTTTCCAAACAGGAAGACATTTGTCTCATTTAGTATATCATCGGCAGATTTACGAACACGGTTATTGTATTAAGATTACAAACACGGTTGAAAATGTCCATTTTGTTATCCCAAAAGGAAGATGGTAAAAAGTGGCCAACTTTATGGTTCTTCCGACACGTAAACTATTAACGAGACATTGTTCTATATGTTCCAAGGAATTAAGAACGCATAATTATTTATCCCTAATGTGATAGGAAAGTTGTAAAAAAAGCAGATGAAGAGGACCGTGTATGGAGCGACAAATTGGGAATTGTTGACTTTAAATAATCATAACTTTTAAATGAATGCATGACATATAATGATCTACATGCTATTTTTTAGATAAAAGTTTATATTTTAATTGCGTGGAAGATAGTAATGTAGAAAACCTTGACAGACAATCTTATAAATCGATGAATTGAGATAATAGGTAACGATGAAAATATTCGGGGAAATATGTTTGTAATTATACATACTGTAACTTACATGTAGTAGTAGTAGTAGTAGTACACGATCTCCCGGGGGAGGGGAAGTGCGATTTCCCCCCCAAGGCCCAGCTGTGGCTCAAAACGCCGGTAGCTATCTCAACTAACTTACATGTAACACAAAAACCAATGTGTTGAACGGAAAGAATTGCTATATTCCGTTCTTCCATTCTTCAGATGATATTTCTTCAGAAAAATAATCGTTGACGTACGTAATGTATGTCTCAAGCGATGACCGTTCCTTCTCTAGGAAAAATTGTTATAGCAAATTCTGTCTCGTTAATTGTTTACGTGTCGGAAGAACCATAAATTTCGCCACTTTTTACCATCCTCCTTTTAAGATCTATCACTGTGTTACGGTTTTATAAAAATGATATAACCCACGATAGCATGAAGCTCAGATACGTAATAAAAGTACCGTTCCGGCAAGATGTAATTCTACTGATTAACGCATTTATTGGTATAGAGAAAGCGATCTGAACCTCGCGCAAGTGAATCATCGGAAATAAGAAAGTGTCGTTCCATTTGCAACGAATTGTTAAACGGTAATAGTGAAATGATAGCGTGTTAAGCAGACATCGAGCTTATTTCAATTCAACAGCCAATAACATTCATTTAGAATATTGTAGAACACTGAACTGAATCAGCCATATGCGCCCTGTCTGATCAGTGGAATGGACGAGCAAAGTATTTACGAGCACTTTTCAAACATGAGGAAGAACGAATGACCAGCGATCGTTTCGCCGGGTCAGACACGGGCGAACAGAAATCTGTCGAGCAATCGACATCAATTGGACAAATATTACGAGTCTCTTTGTGTTTCAATATATTCACGATCGTATGTGGATCTTTGGTCTACAGTCACCAAAAATCTGTGGCGCATTATATTTCAGAATCTAAATTATCAGAGTCGAAACTATTATTATACAAATAATATTATTTATAACCTAACCCAGACCTTAATATGCATATTAACTTTCGGTTCTCATACTGGGTCGAAATGACCTAAAATTTAATTTTCAAATAAAATATCTTTGAGGCATCATTGGAAATGGTATTACTGGCGCCATACACATAGAGGTAATTTCAAGTATACTAAAAAACTTTTTTCGGAATATCATCCACTCACCATTACCGTCCTTTTCGCTCCTTCCAAAAAGGTTTACACGGAGATTCGTTTAACAACGACGTGGAACTGCGAAAATACCTAGAAGATTGGTTTACATAAAAAACCGTGGAAATTTTTCAACTAAAGAATTCAAGACTTACCGAAACGTTGGGAAGAAGTAGTAAACAATGGTGGAGAATACATTGTCGATTAATTCGTATATTAGACATTTGACAAAAAACACCTCAATGTTTCATATACGACAAAAGCGCACGAACTTATGGACCAGCCCAATAAAAATTCAAACTCGTCTCCGAGACGATTTGTCAATAGTAAAGGGTTAATTAACGGCCTAATACTTTTCACTAGAACACTTAACAGAATATTCGAATTGCTCGTATACTCACAGGATCAGAGTATTTAACACTAAACCAACCACGACCAGTCAAAATGACCGGTTTTTGACGTACTAATTCCTACCAATCTGAAGGGTTCGGTAGGTTTAATGTTAATACCACTCACCAGACATCATCGTCAGCATTTAACGACCACCATCAATCAAATAAAACAATAAAACCTGCATAATACATTTTTTGTCTCCCCTCAATTTCGTGCGATAGACACGTCTTGTGTCAGCACTGAGAGCCTCATTCCCGAGGTGGCGAACAATTAAGCATCATAGTAATTTATGTGTCTGCTTAATTGTCCTTGGGACATGTTTATACGCAGGTAAGCCGTGCAAAAAGTCGACGACGACGCGGAGACGGCCGCGTCGTGTGTGTTTTCGAGCGTACGAAAACTAGTTCTGCGAGAATCGTAGATCGATCCCCGAGGTCGTGGAAACGAAGCGAACGAAATCCCATGATCCTCGATAGAGAGGAGAAAGAATGGTCGCGTTCGCTGGATTATCTGGGATACACGGAAACAAAAAAAAAAGAGTGCATGATTGCAGATTAGTAATTTATAACCAGAGGCCGGGGATACGTCGTGCGAGCGACTGCACGAGGGTTTGTAATCCCGCCAGTTTTAGGTCTCTTTCGTCGTCGCGTGTCACGTATTCGACGTTGTCAGCCTCGTGTCGAGGGAAATTGCAGTTCCCTTGGTTAATTAAGAATTTCAATCGGGCCCGGGATATCTCGGTGCCGCGTCTCCCCCGCCGAGCGGACGCGAGTACGATTATATGAATATTGAAAAGCTGTTCGTGACCGTTCTTTTGTGGTGGTATCGGTGCAAGGGAGGTCGACACTTGATGCTGATAATTAGTCCGCGGAAGTTTATGCAAATTCATCATTTCCGACACTGACAAGGAGAGGTCACAGCTGTCGGGTCGTCGATTTTAATGAAACGTTTTTTTGGCGAGCGTTTTTGCCAATATGCAGGATTTGTAAAGGTGTTGGAACATTTAATTTTCTGTTGTCCATACAGAAGGTGGGTTGGGAATCGCTGTACAACCGGAAAGGGGATGATTCTTTTTAGGGGAGGAAATAAGAAAAAAATTGTATGCAAAATGTTTTCGTCCGAGGCTTCGTTTCGAGGAAATTGAGTTTGAAGATTTGTCGGATAGTTAAATCGTATTAAATCGTACGCGTGTCTTCGAATTTGATTTTCTTGGAAACGTAGCCTCGGATGAAAAAATTTTATATTAGAGTTTTTTATTTTTTTGCGTAAAATCCTTTCCGGTTGTACCGTGAGTTCCGACCCACCCTGTATCTGGACATCAGAAAATTAAATGTTAAAAGAAAGACAGTCGGATATGGGTTTACTTATTTTTGTTCTAGATTCACCAGTACATGTGTAATAAAAATCGACGACCTCGCAGCTATGACCTCGCGTTATGAGATCTAAAAATTGAAGGTTGGGACAGAATTTTGAATTGTATACTAACTGCTTTATTACGTTAATAATAGCAAATCCTAGAGGCTTTATTATATTAATAGTAACGCATTAGATTAGAATATTAGGAAATAATTTTTACGGGATATTGATTAAAATTTGAAATACAGTGGGTGATTGAACGATTAAGGCCATAGTACGAGAAATACGTTTTTTTGTATCTGTGTAGGAATAAAATCAAAATTTCAAGGTTTTTACACTGGGTGATTTTTAAATAACTATTGTCCGCTAAAAGGAAAATAAACTCAGTTATGCAATTATGCAAAATACAGTTCAAATGATAAAATTGTGAATTTAAACAGATTGCTCTAATCATTTGATCACCCACTGTAAGTTGTATTGGGTTACTCAAAAAGTAATGTTGGATTACTGCAGTGGATAATACTTATTTGTTTTTCAGTACAAAACATTGCTCCTGACTAATAAAATATATTACGTATTCTGAAAGCGGACACATCAAAGCGTCGTTTAAAAAAAGAAATAATTACGATTGCGTTAAGTTTTCTTAAATTGACCTTGTTTTGAGAATGAGTGACAGAAAGGTGTATTCTCGAGCAATTAATTTTCTTTTATTTCTAAAAAGAGAGAAACTCGACAGAAGCAGGAACAAAAATTTCCTATGTGCATAGTGACGGTGCTGTAAACGAACGGAGATGAAGAAGCATAATTGCTCGAGAGTGTACTCCTTCCCGTCACTCATTTTTGAAACAAGGATAATTTAAGAAAATTTAACGCAATCATAATGTTTTTTTTTTAAACGACGCATTAAAGTGTCAGCATTCAGAATATGTACATATTTTATTAAATATGTTAGAAGCAATTCTTTCTGTTGAAATGAAAAACACATCATCTTCTACAAGAATTAGACATTACACTTCAGCCAATACAACACGAATCATTATGAAAATCTTTATTTTATTCCATGTTCAAAATGCAGGGACGCTATAAATTCATAAACATCTGCAGTCGACTAATTATGTTTCTTAACATAATTTCAAAACAACGTTTCCCGATAAGAGAGGATGTGAAGTATTGAATCATTGCAAAAACTGATGGATTTTCTGCACGTGATATGACCACCGTGGTTTTGTGAAAACAATAAATAACTATGTTATTATATTATACGTCAACGTTAATGTAATACAATGAATTGTTGTTGAAAACAAAAATTGACGCGATTAGGTGTGTTTTATTGTTTAAAAATAATATTGAAATTGAGCTTTTGAAAAGAAAAATTTGAAAATGAAAGGAATAGATGTTACAAACCCCGTCAAATACATTTCTGATCTGTTTGGAGAAACTTAAGACTCTGTGGTAAACTGTAAACTTAGTAATATAATTAAATTATATAAATTCAATGAACAATAACATTCGAAAAATTTCTTTATTAGAATGAAAATTTCTATTGAAAATACGTGTGTTATAAAAGAATGATTATGTTTCCTGTAATTATTTTTAAATTGTAATTAAAACTATTATTAACCTATTGTTTTAGAGCAGAACCCATAATAATTTTTGCACTCACCTAATATACTATACATATATGTATAGGATATACAGGGTGGGGCAATAACTATGTCCACTATGAATATTGCCGTTATTTGTAATAATATGAAAAAATGTTATATACAAAACTTACACTGTATAGAGGGGGGCATATTGTGACACAAACATTTTCTGCGTGAGTGAAGGCATAGGGGAGATTTCAAGGTCATCTCTATTTTTTTTAATAGAATGCTATGTTTTTTTTATCGCGATGCGATAGCCGGTGTTGAGACGACTTAAGCGAGCTATCATTGAAGGTCATGCAAGGTCAAATGTGGTAGTAAAATAAACTTTCTTACATTAAAGGAGATGCTCGAAGTGGTGACCGTTTGCGTCAATACAAACTTGCAATCTTCGTATCTCTGCATCACGTGCATGTTTTATCGGTTCTGAACTTTTACTATTTAATATTACTTACGTAATGCTGTAACAATTTAATATATTCGTTTTTGATGAGATGAAGTTATAGAAATCGATAAAGTCATTTCGTATAAAAAATATTTATAAATATCCCTGAAATATTTCACAGACTTGCATTATGATATAAGTGTTCGAATACTTTTGCCGGTAGTGTAATATGTACCACGTAATACTCCGTGTACGACGTCTTCCCGAAGCCAACGGTATTGATATATCGTCAGAGTAGAGATGTCAAGGAAACGAGAAGATTGCAGACTCAGTGGTCGGATAGTTTCCCGAAGGAAGTGCGGGGCGTCAATTTACTGTAACTAATTGCGATCTCGCGATACCTTTTCGCTGCCCCTGGGGGTTGGGGGAAGCGAGCCCGTTGAGCTATCTGATGTACGTCGTACAATGGTTAGTTTCACAAATCTAGCTGGACAAAAATGTAGACAATATTTTTATTTCTTTCCGTCATAAATCGTCGATCTTGAAGACGAAAAAATGAGGTTTATTTTGAAGAATATAGTAGTAATAAAACGAGAAGTGTAGAATCCCCTTATTTTATTAGATTTTAAAAGTGCTTCAAATGTTTCGTCGTCAACGTTACTTCAAGGTCAAAGACAAAAAATGGATAATTAATATGCAAAAAAATACGTTGACTTTGAAAAATTGTCAAACTGGCCTTAACAGGATTTATTTTTCATCACTACCAGATGCACATCTTAAAACCGTTTATGTACACGGTGGTTAGTAATTTTTTCTTACCTTCAATAGTAACGTAAATAATTTAGATGCTCGATTTTAAATGAGTACCCTGTATATGTATAAAGATTTTTTAATAAAAGTGGTAGTTCGTATAGAATATGCCGAAGACCTTAATTTTGTTGTAGCCTACGTTAATAAATTAATATCTGAAAATATTCTGAATGAAAGTGATGAAGATGTGTGTTTGAATACGCTAACACGACTCGATAACACACTTAAACTTTAATAGACGTAACAGAATATGATGTATATGCGTACTAATTGTCTTTGCTCTAAATGATAAATGAGTTCTCTTTGATTGCTGAATGTGTTCCCCCTGATCTTCACATGTGTAGTCGCTCGTTGGTACTAAGTCTGAGTACGTGTGGCATCTAGTCTGAAAAAGTCGATTTTTCTATTTTTGTTCAGTCAGATTCATGTCCGTCGATCCGCGAAAAACGAGCGTCCAAGGGGAACGGGGCCATAAAAGGGGCCAAAAAGTCGACGATTAATACGCATGAATCGTGTGCACAGACTTGCGGAATTTATAGGATGCAGGTGTCGCGGTCGAGTGTACGTAGAATCACGTGTGTAATCGTAACGACAGCGTATCGCGTCCACTTTGAACCAAGCCTTCCGATAAGTTGGAACGCTTAGAACCGCTGGCGATGGAAGAGTATTCGCGTGTACCGTGTCGTTTCGTTAGTGGCGAGCATAAATGACAGCGTCAAGGAACTAGCTCCAGAATCCTTGAATTTTCTCGAGAAAATCGATTTTCCACTTGAACCTTGGCCACTATGTCTGTTCGGATTGTGAAACAATTTTCATCGGTGCTAAACAATTTGCTCTGAAATATTAATTTTTGAACATTAATACTGACATTAATAATACTATATATTATAGTACTGCCTGAAAGGCAGCAGAAATGGTGGTCTCACGCGTTATGCAGTGATTCCTCGATGAATGTGACACGAGCAACGGCGTTATTCCCACCACTCTGGGAGTCCCCCTGTGAAACCAATCAAAACAGAGTAAACAAAAGCTAACTATAGGTTCAGCTTCGAGCTAAACACAAATTTATGGGGCGCTGAAAACCTTTCCGCTTTGCCATTAATGTTCCGAAGTGTACCCAACTACGTCGCTTTCATCGAGACATTACTGTACTCAGGGCCGGCCTTAGGGTAGTCGGTGCCCTGCTGCGAAGTTATTTTATAGCGCCCCCCCCCCCTATATGTTTTTAAAGACAATAGTGTCTAATTTGTGGGTCATAAAAATAATAAAAATATAATATTGTTATTAATAATTAAATTTAATATAAATCTTTGACATTTAAAAATTTTAAAAACAGCATACATTTTATTTTAAAAAATAATCTTGTAAGGCGCCCTGATGCTGTGCATCACTTGCATCGTGCCTTGGGCCGGCCCTGACTGTACTACAACTTTAACTCCTGAAACATCGTTCCGGACCACCGTGCAACGTGTCTGTTCATGGCTTACCTATTCTACTTATCCCAAGCAAAAGTGTATTATCAGATAAATTCACAATACTGTATCCTATCGAAGTACGCTTGAAACGAAAAGAAAAACTTTATCTCGTACTTCTAATTCATTTCTGCACGAGGAATCATTACTTAACTTTGCTGTCCACCAGTGATTTCGCTCGCAGCCGGTACTGTATAATTTTTCCGACAGCCATTTCGTGACTCAAGCAGACCGCAGAATGGTTAATTGAATCGCTAAATCAACGAACAGTGTCATGTTACGGCGACTTCTTCGAGCCATGAATGAGCCTAATAAACACCGGCTCTGTGACACCTGGTAAATGTAATTGCAGGAAGACCGCGACATAAACGGGGGAACAGACGGGCCGATTATTTACGACATGTCCCGACGATGTTGCCGATAATTGCCGGCCTTTATCGTCGTTTTTAAGCGGAACATTTGATTATATGTCCCTTTTCCAGTTCCGATTCCCCATAATCGATACCTTCGGCGTCCGCGTCCTTGGAACACCAGGAGCGGCGGCGGACTGGAGAGAAAAATCGTTGAAGCACGGTTCCGATGTATACTTTGTATCCCGATGCGGCGAAAAATACGACCGATTACGCGGCGATCGAGCAAGAACAAGCCAATGCTGGACCGCGCATCCGGCCCTCGAGGATAAATGGCGCGACCCCCTGGTTATTAAGACGCGGGACAACTTCCGTGGCGTGGTGCACGGCGGCCATTTTAAATAAATGCCTTTGATCAATTCGCGAACATCAGGGGAAATCGGGCCGGGAATTAGGGGACTTGGATCACCTGCGGTTGCGTGTTATCGTCGATTAGAACGCTCCCGTAAGTCGTTCCCTAGCTGCAATAAATCGGATACAGGGATAGATCGGTGATTTATTTAAAGGGGGTGGTTCTGCTCTTGTGATTTAGACCTTTAGGTCCGTGGTGAAAAAACGGTTTCACCGAACGATCCGCCTGGATCGATTCCTTAAGGGTACGTTTAACTGTCTTCTTTGATCATAGATCGCAACTGATGTTACACCTTTTGATGATACGATGCGGGAAAATCGGTTTGATGGATTGGTATCATTGAACTGGAAATGTTCGCCGTATAGAAATTATCTTCTGGAAAGTATTTGAGCTTTTCTCGATTTTTGTGGAAACACCGGTATAACGGATATAAAGTGGGTATTCATTTCGATATTTACCATGAAAGTTTTATTTGCAAAAGGTGTTTTATTGGATTTTATTGAACCATCGACGACTCCAGGAAGCGGGCAAGAACTATCATTAGTGCAGATGCTAAGGTCTCCAGAAATACTCTAGAAAGTGTGCATGTGTCATTTGTCGTAATATTTGATGTCTGTATTAGCGATAACGGTCAACAATTCGTGCATCCTTTATAATAACCTTCTCACTGTAAATATCTCAATAAATACCCACTTTAGACCTGTTATGTTTTAATACTTGTTTACTCAATTTTTAATGCTCATTTAATTCCCGTGGAGAAGTATAGGGTGTTCGATTTGAAAGAATCAATTTGACCTCCAAATGTTTGTGTGTAAAGAATGTAGAAAATAAAATAACTATTTTAAACCCTTAGAGTCCTATGTCGAGATTGACTCGACATTAAATTTTAGTGCAGTCACTTGGTACCCTAGTAATATTCATTATGCATCGTACGTAAATAGTATCTGAATACTTACTAAATTTTATAGATGTATTATCAAATCAATACATTAATATGTCAATGTATCAATATATCAATATATTAATATATCCCTCTTGATACTGTGCAACTTTGGTTTGAAAAATTTGTTCGTGCCGAAGGATTTTCACGTTAATTTGAAATCGTTAAATTATGTAGGTGCTTCGTGCCATTGAACTCTCCCAGACTGATAGTCCAAAAAATCGATTATCCGAACGAATTTGTCCCCTCATTAGTCCGGATATAATCGGTGTTCTATCGTACCCAACATTTCCCAGAACACCCTAAACAGACGATTCATAGCTCGATGGTTAAAATATCCGTGTATTTAACCTCGCCTGTTTTTCTTTCTTTTTGTTCACAGCGATATTTCAACGAGCGTCCGTGTCCAGAGGTCAATTGAGGATCCAAGGTGTCGCGACCTGCCTGTATCTGTGCATGGATTCCTGTGGTCTTCTTTACGGCTCGGTAAGTCAAGCTTGTCCGTCGGAAAAAGTTGCTCTTCCTTTCGATAAAATCGTCCCGTAGCACGTCTCCAACAGACGGAGTGGGCATTCCACGGGAAGAAAGTCGTGCGGTCGAGTGCCACGCGACGCAGACCGCTTCTCCGTATCTTCTTATTCCGTAATACGCTATCGCGGCATCTAAATTACAGAAATGTACTGTGAATGGGGGGAGGGGGGGAGTAGGGAGAAAAAGGAGTCGGCCAGATGAGCCGAGCTGGTTAGAAGGGAATTCGAATCCTGGATTCTGGATTTTTCGAAATGATCTGGTGTTTACCAAATGGTATTCCACGTGAACGTTGACATGTTTGATAGTCTTATACTACGTATTTTTTGTATTTATACAAAGTCTGTCCCAGAAATAATCGCACTTTTTAGAAATAACACACGCAAATTTTAGAAAAAAAGATGTTTTATTTTATTCAAAATATATTTCTTCTGCAGCGATTTGTGCGGTTAAATAAAGTATCAGATGACTGCTCCGGGTCCTTTTGTGGAATGTCTTTGAGAATCCTCGTCACGGAATTTTGAATGTTTAGGATGGCATCATAATACTTTTCTTTCGTGGTTGTTTCAAGCTGTGGAAACAAAAAATAACCCAGTAACCAAAAGTAGACCAGTAGCAATCGATTGGAGGAGGCATGAGTCCTGACGGACAATTTCAATGATGCCTTTGGAAACGATCGACTCGATTTATGATAGTTTTGGGTCACCGGTCAATGTGTGAGGAACAAACCTGTCGATATTTTAAATTCTCGGTGAAAATGCGAGAAATCGTATCGTTCGATAATACTAGCTCATTTTCCAACAATCGTACCGAAGATTGTGGCTGAATTTTAATTGCTTCAGACACTTTTTTTGTCGTTAATGTCTTCTCGACTCGCCTGGAGTCGTTTAAACCTGCATTAAACTGTGTGCGAAATAAACAACTATCCCCATATACTTTTTACATCAATTGATACGTTTCAGTGAATGTTTTACCCAAATATAAAATAGAATTTAATGTCGGCTGCTTGTTCTGAGCTCGTTTTTCAACCCGTGCACTAACAATACTGCCACCTTAGGTGCTGTAACTCGGCATCTAATGTTGCAAATGTCATAAATAGACTGCGGATTTTTATGCAAAATGACATTTTATAAAGTAATTCATACCGGCAAAAACAAACATAGGAATTTCTTTCTTCCCTTAAATGTTATTGAGTTCAGAATAAAATAGAAAACCTGTTGCATCCGATGAAAATTTTGTCTTACTTGACTGAGATCTATTATAGGCCGATGCATAAAATCCGCAGTCTAGTCATAAAACTTTGACACAATATCAATCAAGGATGTATTTATCAACGATAAAATTTTCGTGTAACTGCCACTACTAGTTGTTTTCTATTCTTAAAAAGTTTAGTTATTTTAGACCCAGCATATTTTGAAGAAATTCATTCGAAAATACATCCAAAGACAGATGAGTGAGGTGTCGATATATCCCAGATAGCACATGACTCCCAATGACACCTTGAAGACGGCTTAGTCCACTAAGGCGTCTCGTCATAGACGCTTCATAGACATTTGACGCTCGCAGGACGCTTCCATATAGCGACCAATGTAGAACAAAAAACAACGCAAACTTTTCATTTGTATTTGAGTGTGAAATATGTCGGCCGTGAAATTCGTACAGCTTGTTGGAAAGTTACCCATGAAATATAAACAAAAATAGAAAAAATTCCCATGTTTGTACATGGCTAACACAACATCGCATTTTAGTGTCTAGTTTTTTGATTCGCGGAGCTACCAAACGCATTAAATTCTTGCACGTGTTTTTATTCATTATATAGAAAGAATTAAATACATGATCATTTATGTTCTATTCTATGTAAGGATGTAACCAATATCTTTTCCGACTTTTACACCATCGAATATAATTACAACATAAGGCGATAAGATCCTCTTCGTCGCCCGACATCTTCGCGAATGAGGAAAATGAAGCTTTTTGTACGCTTCCTATACGCTTCCAATACGCTCAAGTGGACAGAAACTCAAGCGTAGCGTAATCGTCATGTTGTACGCTACGCTGACGTGTGTATGACGAGACGCCTTAGTGGACGGTAGGCCTTAAAGGCGTCTTAAACCAAAAATAGCCGCAAACTGGGCGTCTTTAAGGCGTCATGTGCTATCTGGGATGTAGATCCAGGTACAGACGCGATCATCAAAGAAGTCCCCCCTCCGAGGGTTATGTATCTTGTACACGGATCACGTTCTAGGGGTATCAAGACAGCCCATCCGTGGCGATTTCGTGCGCGATCGAACGAAATCCTGTGGTTCGCGTGCGCGATCAATTTCATCGGCGTTTTCGAGACTTAATTAAAACCGATGACGTTTGATCGAAATACAGGAGCAGCTGTGCGAGCCTGAGAAACAGGTTTAGCCCTTAACTACTATCGTTCCCTGTTTCGTTCCTTTTTTTTTCCCTCTCTCGCGCTGCTGTAACTAGTACCGAACAAAAGGTATACATTCTCCTGGGGTTGATACACTCTTGACTATGTACCATTTCGCAGGAGGATGCGTTTAATGGCCGATTAATCTTGTTAGCCGCGGGATTTATGCGACGTTTCCCCGACCCGCCTGACACCACGTGTAACAAGGAAATTGGAATTTGATTCGATTTCGACAGGGAAGCCGCTTCATCGTCCCACCTGTAGCGTACCGACACAGTTCTTTCACGCAGCAGACTTTCTACTGTAAATGTCCCTTATATTGGGTACGTGAAAATTTTTTGATGGATTTTCTGCTGCAGGTGATATTATTTTCGTGGTTTTCGTGAAAAAGAAAAAATAATTCTGTTCATGTATGGCATTATGAACGCATGTCAATGTGTCCATTGTTGTTGAGAACAAATATTTACGTGATTTAGTGCATTTTACTGTTTTAACACGATGACTGCCACAGTGAAAAAGGCCGTATGTAGCCAAACACACTTTATGTCGTTTTTTAAGTCATATTCGTTGAAAATATACGCGTTTAGCTAATAGCAGTTATTAATTTTACATAAAAATTTTAGTAGCGGTGTTTAAATAATCCAGACTCTTTGCAATGTATCTATGTGTCACCCATATTTCAGGGGGGCCCATGTTACAAACTCGGTAACTAATATTTGTGATCTGTTTAGAAAAGTTACTATATTAATTCCAATGCACGATAAACTGTAAATTTATTAATATAACTTCATTATTAAAAATTTAATTATTAAAAGATAATTATATAAATTTAATAATAATGATGATATTCATAAAAAGTTCGCTTATTACAATAATAATTTGTATTGGAAATACATGTTATATAGGAATAATTATGTAGTTTATTAAATTAATGTTGAATTATAATTAAAAAATGTTGTCAGTCTACCCTCTTATACTGCCTTCCTTAGTTAAATTGCTAACTAACATTTCGGAACATCCGAGAAAAATGAGATTTTATTATTTTCTTTATGCCGTCCCTATTTATCTTTGTTACAGTTTCAAAATTTTATTCAGTACTTCGTAATAGTGTGTATAATTTTGGGAATCATGTGTGCGGGTAGTATATGCGTTATTAACGTAGCAATTAATTAAGTGAGATAAGGCACGTTAGTACAGGATACAGTTAAAATCGTATGTAATTTATATCTTTAAACATACAAGTGAAATATAAATAACTTACACATATAAAGTAGTGAAACATAAACATAACAACCGAAACACAAACATATTAAACATGAATAAATTGAACATAGATATAACGAGTCAAACGTAAATTTTTAACTTAAACATAAATAAATTAAGCATGGACACAGTGATTTCAATATAACTTTATAACTTAAACATGAAGAAATTTATAAATAATATACTCCTGTAAATGTAACCCTTGTCATCGTCATTTATCAATTGTTGAAACTGGTAATGATTCCCAAAAGATAAGGTGATTGGCTGTTATGATCGGTTTCAATTTTGTAATTAAATTTTTGTTTTTTCTACTGAAATTCCTTTATACTAGACCCTGGATTTTGGTTTTGGTAAATTAATTTTAAATCCTTTTGCAGTGAGAAATTTTAATTCTTTAAATTCATCAGAAAAACTATTTTTATACTTTAATAGTTTTCGTCCTCTTGAATGATTAATTTCCATTTCATAAACGTCAACTTTGAAAGAATCTGCGTCTTGTATAGTACATTTAAAATCGTTAAAATCCAACACCTTACCTTTTTTTCAAGGAACGTTCCACATGTTGACAAAAGGAATCGACCGACATAAAGGATGTACATATTATGTCCAGTTTCAAAATAAAATGTACTGCCTGGTTTTTAAATATTAACTTCGGACTATTTAACTTAGGAAATACTGTATAGGACATTTTAAGTTAGTAAAACCATTCGATAGAGGTATTTATTTCGATTTTCGGTAACATATCGGTTTCGGTATAGCTTTGATGGCATAATACCGGTATCAAAATCATACCGGTTTAAGTCCCTAATTCTATCACTGCCAAAAAGGTAGAAAACATATTGACCTACAAATAATTCAAAATATCTTTAACAATAAAAAAATACTAAATAGGACGTTATAACTAAGGAAAGCAGTCTAGTAAAACCCATCAAAACTTCTGTACTGACATAATAATTCTATTCATTATGTTTCTTCACTGAAGAAATGTTTTTTTTTCATCAAACATCGGTGTCCTCGATTTATTCATATTTTGTTCTACAAAAAATTTTATCACATTTTGCATTGCTTCTACGATTTATTAGACTTCTTTAGTCGGCGTTGAAAAGTTTTGAATTTTAATACTAAGGAGACTAGAATTTCAATGTACTTAACAGAAGCATCCAAGTCACTTGGAACTACATATGTTCGTTTATTATCGTCAGAATGTTTCGGCAAATGGTACTATGTAGTAATACGATACATACCTTTTTAACACTAGAACTACCGACGATAAACGCATATTTGCTTCGATCGGTGGATAAACGTGAAAAATATTTGAAAATTTAGAAATTTAGATATTGACTAATTTCTTTACTTTCGTATCGTAATAAAAGGTGCAAAAGATCTGAGAAAACTTATTGTCATAACATTTTAATCGTCGTTGTAAGAGTCTATTGACAAATCATTTTGACTTGCTGGGTAGTTCTAGTGTTAAAGTTGATATTCAAAAATACATCCTTAGATGTCGCGCGTAGTCTCACGCGTAATTTGGAAGTTAAAATAGCTCCTAAACTAATAATTTTTCGGCCTATGTAGCTGAATACTGTTTATATAGGGAATGACGAGCAACATCTACTAATGCGTTAAAAAATAAACCATTCTATTTAATGAAACAAATTTGTCCATCTATAAAAAACTACTCACGTCAAATTATTTTTGTCCTGAAATCGTTCAACTTTTATTTAAAACATTTTTCGGCATTGTCAACGATTTCGAAGAAATTTCAGGGGATCGATTTAACTGACTCAGTCTATGTAACATAATCAATAACTAGAAAAAAGACAAGAATTGACTGTACACGATAAATATAACGAAAAATTATCCACACAGTAGTTACCATAATTAATAAATAAACAAATATCTGTACCTCATTCAAGAAGACTAGTCAGTGGAAGTAACCAAAACATTCGCGTGCAAAGCCCAGAGCTATTGACTATCAAGTGCCCACCTAAATAATCACCACCTCCCATCGTCTATAGTTACTGACTCGAGTCTTTGGATGAGGTATAGTGAGATGGTACTATATTCTAAAACCTTGGTCCAAAAAGACAAAAAAACGCGAACACAAGAAACGGCATAATAAATTATGAATTGAGGTTGAATTTTCGAAAAAAGTGAAATCACTAGAAATCTCGAATCCGTATCCAAAAATATTACAAGTAAAACACGATTCACGTTTCACACCGACAATCCACCGTCAAATAAGCCGAAAAAAAATCCGACGGAAAGCTTCCCGTACATTTGGAAATCTCTTTAATCAAACACTGTGACGGAATAAGTGGACCGTCTCGTGGATGCGGTAAAAATAACACGAATACCGCATCGTCCTGGCGAGACGAACAATAAATTCATCTTAACGTCAAGAATCCTGCGTGTAATCTGCACCGTTCCGCGGGGCAAACCGTGTGTCGTTAGGGCAGACAGATATCAAGCGTGCCAGAATCAAATAGTGGATGTTTCATCGCGATAATAACATCCGTGGAAAAACAGAGACGAACACGATCCGGGAATGGTACCCGTGTACCTTTCCAACCGGAGAGGTCTCGTGTAACCAACCACGAAAGCGAGCCGAACTAGCTGGCTCGCTAGCTAGGTAACCCACGTCACGGATTCCGAAGTGACTTCAACTGCTCCCCGATTAGACGAGCCGATAGAACAGGCAGAGGATTGAAATAAAGACGTGGTACACGTCCAGCGCGAAAGTAGTCTCATTATAGGGGTATAACGTTGCATTTCATTAGAGCCGTCCGGCACGATCGAGAGCCTGCATTGGGAAGGGAGAACATCCCAATAAAGTTGTATCGTAGATCCGGGCCGATCAGCCGTGGAATTTACTCGATGGATCTTTTTGCTAATAAAGATTGTCACCGATCATCCGGCATGCCTATTCGCCAGTGGTCCCATGAAAAGGGAGTTTGTCTCTCCAGTTCCCATTTTGCCGTACGCTGATAACCAGACACCCGGATGTTTATGCGTTTATGGCGGATCTTAAACCGAGCAATGGCAGTATCATGCAGAATTTAATAAACTTCGATAATATTTATGCGTTCATTACGAACATAATAAAGCCGTTTACTGCGTCTAATACATTTCCGTCCGATTTTCATTTTTATAAATTAGCGGTCTAAATCCGCGGAATTGCATACACAACCGCAATCCGCTGATGACTGGTTGATGTTACGTTCAAGGATGTGCAGAGAGGATGTTCGTCGTAACGGTGTTCATGATGTTACGATTACTCGCGGTAACTTGGTAGGAATAGTTTATTAACCCGGTTGTGATTTCTGTGTACACTACCTGAAAAAACTGTGAGACCAGAGTTCATGATTGCTGGAACAGTAACTCGTTACTGTGTTACGATATAATTAAAGTTATGGAATTAATATATATGTACAAATAATTTCCAATCAATTTTAGCACATCACTTTTATTAAACTTTATAGAATAATATTTTACTCTTCCTTTAATTACCAGACTTAGTCTCATCCCTTTGGCTAGTTTTCTACGTTTTGATGTTGGAAACAAACCTTACCAATATAATCATATTAGTCATGTGTCACTATGCTCCCAACTCAGATAGCACATGACGGCTAATAACGCCTTGAAAACGGCTTAAAGGCGCCTTAGACCTAAAAGAGCCGTAAAATGGGCGTCTTTAAGGCGTCATGTGCTATCTGAGAATGATATATCAAAATGTATAACGCGCATATATTACATTCATAAAAGCGTCACACAAGAATTAACATTATCTCTCATCTGCCATACAGGCTTTCCTCTTAACGGAAACGTCTGCGCAGAAAATTGTTGACTTTAACGCAATAATAAGATCAGATCGATGTCAAACTCAGTCTACCATTCTCGTTTTAAATTCACTTAACGCGAGAACACCGGAACGTTGGACGTTAAATAATTATCCGACCAATTAATCCCCGCGATCCTATATCGGGTGTATTGGACCGGGTAGAAAAAGTGGCCGGGAAATTTCCGGACGTTCAATTTACATTCCCATCGGGGACTGTCAGGAGAAACGGATAGAGCGCCGAAGTCACTTCAGCGAACTCTCGGGACCAGTGTATCTGATAACTAATCTACATAACACGAGCAGCTAGGCAAACATTTCATTGCCGCTGTAATGCGGCCGGTAACAGATTAATGTGCTGTTGGGTTTCTTGTCAGGTGAACCGAGGCAAGCGCGGTACGCGATTTCAATGGCGGATCGATGCCTACTATTTTCAGTCGTTACAGGACTACACGGAAACGACGATCGAACCGAATCGGGCGTTCGAACGAATTGAACCGCTGTTTACAGGGTGGGCCGTTTAAATCAACCCCCTTGAATATCCTCGGAACCGTTGATGATACCGAAAAATATTTCAAATAGAAGTTGAATCGTTTCGAGGGGGGAATAATTTGATATGAGGAGTTTTTCGGTAGACAAATTTGTTTTTTAAATGGAATCGTATATTTTTTTAATGCACTAGTCGATGCAGCTCGGTATTCCCTATTAAAAAGTATTAACTATTTATGCCGAAAAACCATTAATTTAGGAGATATGTTAACCCATTAAGATCCAACGTTGCGTTGACGCAACATTTCAGTCGCAATTTTTTTTCAGTGAATTTATATTATTGAAATCTGTTTCTCATGTTGCAATTAGGAAAGAAGATTTCAAAGATTTGCTTAATATTTTTTTCGTTACTGTTTATTGTTCCAATTAGATCCTACGATGTTTTGAAATTTGAAGAAATTAAAGTATTTATAGCACTATGATAAACGAATTTTTTCTTAAATTGTGGAAATTTTTTAGTGTATCATTCTCATGTAGTGGGCTTCTATAATATAGTGTGTAGTTTTATAATGCATTTGTTATATTTCGGCATAGTAATACGCAAGTTAATTTCTTTACATTTTTCAAGAAAAGATTTCCCAAAGTTACATAAATGCAACATTTTATTACACAAACAGTAACGATCTAGAAAAGTTTTTGATAGCATTTGTATTCTTTCTTATTCACATTTATAAGTAATAAATAATTATGTGTTTAAAAGTCGCCTTATTTCACTGCTTGGAACTTAATGATGTAATTTCAAAATTGCAAAGTACATATGTAATACTAATAATACGATGTTTACCTTCTTCAAGTTGATATTCAAAATAAGATGTCGCGCGTAGTGCCGTATAAAATTTTGAAATGAAAATATCGCCCAAACAAATGATTTTTCGGCATAAATAATTTTATACTTCGTTAAAAATGTGATTTTCTGTTTTATTAACATTGCTGGCAATCATCAACGGTTTCGAAGATATTCGAGGGGATCGATTTAAATGACTCACCCTGTACATGCACACGCAGCATTCGAGCACGGAAGTGTTTATCGTCGAATTATTAATTAGGATACAGGGACCGGGAGATAAGTGAACTGTATAGGCAAACAGTAATTAGCAATGGTAATTCGAGCATTCGACGAATTATCCAGAAACGAAACAGAGTTTGATAACGAATGAAAATCTAGTCACTGCTGAAGCAATTAGCCGTCCGCGGTCATTTATTCATCAATTAAATTTAAATGCATTTTACTCTAGTCTACTCTTTCGATCGTTAATTTACGAAAATTGAAATTCAATTGAAATTTATTCGTTCTGTTTGAAATTTTCTTATGATACAAATAAAATGAAATTTTTTTGTTATTATCGTTTAAACTTTTATGTTTCATGGTGCAGTTTATTTCTAACGAGTATTAAACAGTATTTTATCAGTTAAATACTTTTTGGGCCTTTTAACTGTTGAGACTTTTAACGTGTTCCCGTACAAACATATAACACCGTTCCATAATCAACAAAGAAAGATGAGTATATTACGTAATTATAAAACGAGTTTATATCGCGGGAAGTAATTATTATATATTCTGTCTTCATTCATGATACTGGTTTGAATATAGATAATTAAACAGCAATATTTCAGGGAACATGTTCGTAATGAAATCCAAAGTTATCAATATCCACACGATCAGCGACAATCAGCGATAAGTAGCAAAGCAAAAGGCAGAAACTTCTCCAAACAGCATTCCTACCTGTTGCATACAAATTATGAGCAGCTTTTGCAACGGTGAACGATTCACATATCCTGCGAAAGCGGAACCTGTAGATCTACATTCTAGCACGTTAACTTTTCTCTCACTTTTGCTTTCAATTCGAAAATGACCACTTTATTTGCACGATATACATCGACCTAGTAAAATAATCTTCAGTAATATAATATTTTTTTATATGTATCTCTAAAAAAAATACATAACTGAAATGTCAAATGAAAAACGTTACATGGATTAAATACTATACTTGAATAGTGATAGATGTGTGTAACAGACATTTTTCCATAAAAAGACGGTAGTACAGTTAGAGTAAAGAGATTTTTAACTAATGCATTGTAAAGTTGTGAAACATAGAACCACTGTGAATATTAATTTTGGCTTCGATGAGACATTTATTTTTATTTTTACACATGTAAAATATGGTATCGGTCAAAAGTTTGAAATCACTCCTTGATTTCTACCAAGATCCAATGTCTTGACAAGACTTTCTACTGGCCCATCATTAATATACCCAATGCTAAGAAGAATGTGTTTTATTTGAAAAAATTTTAGCATTTTTCAATATCCTGAGTACTCTTATAAATGTAAGTTATAATCCCAATTTAAGACAACGCCCTGACCATTTCTACTACCTGAAAAGGCATTCTATTTTCGGGTTGCAGTATATCCTCGACGAGTGTTCGAAGGAAGCGAAAGGAATTAAAGAAAGCGAAAACGATATGGTAGAAAAGCTTGCCTGCCTTTATTTATTATACATTCAAATAAATAAAAAAAAATGTTGTTCCAATATTCCTGCATTGTAAATGACGTTAATCGTGTTGATCTGAAATTGCACTGTATACAATGCCCATCATAACGTAAAAACTTATTAACGGATTTTAAAAATTCTTGTGGCATTCTTTTCTTACAATTAGTTGAATCAACTATCGCATGGCCTACTATTGAAAATCGTGAAGCATAAATTTTTTGTTGTTTACAATAATATATGTAAAATTTCCTTTTTTTGCATGTCCTTGTTAAAACTCATACCAAACGCGGCCATTTTATTTTTTCCACTTCATGATAGGTCGTGCGATAGACGTTGGAGTAACATTCAATAATCGTTTTGAAATTTTCATTTCGGAGTACTCTACATCGAAATATTGTAGGCACCGTTTGTGCAGTGCAATTTTCTATCAATACCATTAGCATTACTGTACGAATATTGAAACAAACATTGTTTTATTTCCTTAAATGTATAATAAATAAAGGCGATGACGTTTTTCATACTACCATCTTTGCATTCTTTAAAAAAAATTCCTAAAAATCATCTGTTGTTTCGGGCCGTTGAATGGGATAGGGGCCTTAAACTAGTGATCCAGGTGCCATCATACGTGTTGTAATTACAATAATGTTTAAAAGAAACTTTCGAAAATCTATCAGTTCCGAACTTGGAAGGTTGTTACACGTTTCCAACCACTATGCTACGCCATGAATTGTTTCTGAACGCACAGAGAAGGAGCAAGTGAGCCTGGCCTACTATTCTCTGACGGCCACACGCGTACAACGAACATTCGCCACTGGTCGCTGGTCGGTCGATCATCCTCTGGTTCGACGACTACCTCGTAATCTACGTATCTGTCGTCTGCGTGCTCGCTTTTCCGACCAGGTAAAGGATCGCGTCATAATTACAGACCGGCCGGTTGGTAATGCCATGATAATAAGTCCACGAAAGCTCCCGTCGCCATATTGATCCGCTCGACCATGAAATTCTAACTTAATTACAAACATTTCGCGCGTAGACCTTCTAGTCTCTACTATCGTGGATTATAGGTATTAAGAGATATCTGGAGCCAAATGCTGGTTAAAGGAAGCTCTCGCGTTAAATCAGCCGGATGGAAGGGGCTCAATTACGAATATAGAGTCTTCACGGTTGAGCGTGTCGAGTGGTGGGCGGCGATGGGGTTGCTGAAATTGTCTCCGCGTTTCTACGGAGAAAGGATTGACCGTTTAACGGACCGGAATCTTGTTCCTCCGATGTTGTGTCAAAGATAAATACGTTGTCGCATATTATCATTACTAAATTTTGTTCCCCTACAACGGTAGCACCGTGGGTGATCAAATTATTTGTAACCTACATAAATTGACGATTTTACGATTTTAACTATATTTTTTATCGTTACATAAGTTAAGTTTCATTTTTTTTGTGTATTTTTAATGGACAACTGTTAATTCAAAATTATACAGTATAAAAACCTTGATATTGTGATTTTATTTCTGCACAAACACAACAAACATATTTTTCGTACTGTAAGCTGTTCTTATTGTAAAGTGACAAATGAATTTGGAAAAAGAAAATGAGTTTAAGCTAGATTCGTCTTATAACGAATTTGAAAATGAAAACAGCAAGATGAAAATGTTAGCAAAGATTACTGAAGCCTTTGTGGTCTTCTATATGAGATAAATGTCTTAATAGACTATATGAATCTTCATTTGGCTCTAGACTCTGTAAAACAGTCTTTGAGAATTGAAATCTGCATGAACATCCGTAATCTATATAGTTGTAATATTACAGTCAACACATTATGTTGGGTTGTTAAATAATAAATGCACGTTTGTGAATGCAAAGTTTCAGTGATTGTAACTTCTGTTATTAATTCTCAAGGATTCTAATCGAAGTATAGTCAGTCTTAATCGACATACTTTTGCCAATGAGTTAGTACTTTAACTGAATTATATTAACAATTTTAAGATGCTTGAAATGAGGCGCTGGCCGAAAAACCACATTTATTATGCAACAGTTTGATAATATCCTTATGACAATTAGTCAATGAAAGTTTAGTCAATAGAAGAAACAAGAAAAAGTGGACTTACACCGCTTTCAAAAAAATAACTCAATTTATGATCCGAACTTTTTGTCGAAATCAACTTATATATGTATATCAGTTACGTATAAACGCAAGTAAAAAATATTCCGCAAGTCACTTTTATTTTACTTCTTTCATTATAGTAAACGTATGTTCTGACAATAGTTGTAACTTCTGCAGACGTTGAATATTAGGTAGTAAGGTTTAAAAGGTTGTGCCCTAAACGGAATTTACTGCAAGAAACAGAAAACACTTCTTTATTTAAATTATAATGTAAATGATAAATAATAATATTATGTAAATAGAACACAATATGAATAGATTCGTTGATAGTTCTGCAGTATAAATATTTTAATGTTTTTTTTCTATATATATTTTTTATCTTTGTACTCTCGTCTCTTTTTGTTTCTTTATTTGTTTATATAAATGTATATTTTATTCTGGGATGTGACAAAGACATGATTATTATTACTAAATCGAAATAAGTTAAACTTAAGTAACCTGTTAACTCGGGAAGACACGTTAACTCGTCATTTGCACTTGATTATACCATCCTCTTTTCTATTCGCCTACCTGTAGAATCTCTTATTACTCATATCGAAATACATACTTGTATCATCGATATAAATTACACCTTCTTTGCGTTTGTTGCAGAGCGAAATGCTCATGAGACCATTTATATACATCTTCAATTGTGCTTATGTGAGTATTAATGTTTGCGAAGTTACTCGATAGTTAACAGATTTAAATTAAACTTAGCCCTCATCCGTCCCTTGTGTCAATATGACACATTTTTCTCCTAAGAAATGATGTTATCCTGTCATGTGTAGGTAAATTTAGCTGTGGCTCTGTGACTTTTATTTTAAAGAGTGTCCAAATTTAACTATTTATCTCTTTATTGTATTAATTATTTACCACTGAGTCAATTTGACAGCAAAAGAAAAATTGAGATGGGAAAATGAGGGACGGATGAGGGTTAACTTGAGTTAAAAGAAGACTTTTTATTATTTTATCTTCTATCTCTAATAGCAATTAAGGAAGTCGTTTATTCGAGCTAATCACCTTGCGGTGAAAAAAAACGTTGTTACAGAAAGGTCTTTTAAATAATTGGGTGTTAAAAAACGTACCGAAATGATCGTTTCCGATGATCGAACGAAGAACCGCGGACACTAGCCAGTAGAAATATGAAATTATACCATCGAATGGAATCGGTTCCAGGCCGAGTTGCTCAAAAACCTATAAATCGTAATTATCTCCGTCCGCGGGCGCGTGTATCACTTAATTAAAGTGAAACCCGGGGGACACGAACAAATTATATAATATCTCTCTAGGATTAAATAATTCCGGTTATAAATTGTTCCGTGCTAATCGCGAGCGTGTTCCCTCCGGAGCGGTTCGAGAACCAAAGAAAAATAAGAAAAAAGAGAACGACCGGGATCAAAGTATTGGTTTCAGGGGGCCGAGCGTGAAATTCTAGCGTAATTACAAGCGCCTCTCCCACAGAAAGCACATAATTATACATTCGTGTGCAGATTGGTGCGTGGCTCCGATGGAATGTCGTGACGCTAGCTTCGAGTCTTAGCACTGACGAAAAACGCGTCAGAGATATCGTTGCCCGTTATATCGTTAGTCTTGTTAGTGTGGAAATTAATGTTCGCGGTTTCGGCGATAGTGTGACGTTATAATTGTCTAGTGTTCGAATGAACAGCTGAGATTTTGTCAATTAGAAACGATATGTGGGCATTATTAACAGTAGAACTAATAAAGCAGTGGAAACGACTGGTTAATAAACTCATAAAAATCATTAAAATGTCACAACAGTATATTTTCTGTTATTCTTTGCAACTTTTGTTCCGATATATATGTGAAGAAGTTCGTTAATTTATCGATTTACATATTTTCAACAAGCTATTCCTTTTACAAACATGATAGAAACACGTTCATCTTCGGTAGTTCTAATGTACTTTATTAATTTTTAAAAATTATTATCTTATTTCTTTATTGAGCACACTGATAATTGGTGAAGAGAACACAAATAGGAATACGTAATGATTATATTGCGGATTTTATATAATTATATTGTATACAAATATTTTAAATACAGCGATGATAGATATTCATTTTGTACTTTATCGATTGTGGTTTGCGCAAATTAGTCTGCTAGAATGGAAGTTTACATAAACGTCTACAGTCGGAAAATAATACCTAATACCTAATTAATAAGTGCGTGATGAATGAGGTTTAAAAGAATTACACTACAGTTAAACGTAACTATAATAAGTAATCATATATTAATAACAATATATTACTACTTAAATAGAATATCCTTTAAGATCTAACCTACATTTCTATCAATATATGTTTTCGAACCTACATTTTATGTTATACATGGTGTCTCAAAATAGGTGTTTCTCAAACAGAAAACTTCCACCAATCAGAGCGCTAGTCTGTCGGCTGAGCTCCTTCAGTAGCGCATTGCCAACGTTACCGCAGGAACTTAGCCGGCATACTCGCTCTCTAATTGGTCGGGGTTTTTCGTTAATATCTCGTTAACAAAGCCCCGGAGAACATTTTCGCTAAGGAAAAGTTGTTTTAAATCACTCCGGAAATAACCTCTTTCAAGGACTTACAACTAGTAAGTAGTAATAAAAAAAAGTAATATTAAATAAAAAATGTATTTGTTAATCATAACTTCTGAATCTGTTTGATACGATAACCATTCCTATAAATCCTAAGAAAAACTGTGATTTTTTTATTTTGGATGAGTGGATCTCGAGATTCTAAGTTCACCGTTTGGGCATCCGTTTTTTTAATGTCACAGTCATTACTAGTTCTTGCTGTACTTATACAGGGTGAGTCAATAAGGACTACTATCTAAAATAACTCATTACCGATTAGTTGTATCAAAAACCGTTTTTATGAATTGAATTTTATGAAATGAATCCGGCAGTAGCGCGTAGCTAACGTTACCGTAGGAGCTCAACCAGCAAACTCGCGTTCTGATGGTTGGGGTTTTACGTTAATATCTCGGTAACAAAGCCTCTGAGAACTTTTTCGCTAAGGAGAAGATTGTTTCAAGTCACCACAGGAATCACCCCTTTCAAGAACTTAGAACTATTTTGAGACACACTGTATATTGTTATACCTATGTATGTATAAATCTACATTTCTATAGAAAGAAGAATACGTTCATCGTTCCATCCAAATGTGTTTTCTTTAACCATTAAAGTAGAAACTACAATGCACTCTTTTACAACGACTACCCTTATCGTGTACAACTGCGTCGAACGCACTTTAGAAAAGTAGAAAACAAATTAAGAAAGCATGGTTCATTTCAACGAAGTAGAAAAACTTATACAAAGTCAATTGTACAAAATGTAAGTGTTAATTCATAAGAATTCGCCTATGTAGAAGTTAATTCTTCTGCATCAATACAAAATAGATACTTACAACTTCAGATGACTCTCAATTTCACAATAATTCGTATATTTACACGAATCACTGCATCGACTAATTGGATCACGATTAATCAACAATCGATAAAAGCCTCTTCCTCGTATACATATACGTTTAACTAATCCTCGAGGGAATGACCTATATAATATTATTAAATACCGACACCCCAAGGAACTGTAGTCATAAACACGAGTTAACCTGTTTCTACGTGATATCGCTACCTTGTAATTAAAAGACCTATATCTGTCATCCCTGATCGCCAGCTGGTCGGTAATTAGAACAAACAAAAAAAGAATCGAGCCTCGCCGCTGCCAGTCTACACGGTTTTGTAATTATAACTTAGCAAGAGTCTCATAATTTAGGTATACATATGTATATACCCCTGACACGGGCGGCGTTCATTAATCAGGGGCAGATAGCATTCTGGCACGCGTAAAAATCGGTGACGTGAGCTGGGCACGAAATATTGTTGCGAATGAAATTGAATCTTCTCGCTTGAAACGCGCCCGGAGCAATCGGCTTGTGACTCGGAAAAATCTGTGCGAAAAAGTTGTTCATACAGGGTGTCAATAAAAATGTGGGACACTTTCACAGGAAGGATTGTACATGCCAAACTAAGAAGGGAAGGCACGGAAGTATCCCCCTCCGAATTTGATGAAACTTCATATGTATGTTAAAAAGTCAAAAATAAGGGATACATATTTTTTTATCAGCTGAGACGCAACTTTAAGGGATGAAACCACCCCTCGAAGTTCCGATCCGAAATTTTTTTGTTATAAACAAATTATATTTTGGACAATTTGTTAGCACCATATTATTCTACATAAAAAACCGCAAACCTCGTCCATTAGAAGTTTTCATGTATCTCCTCTGGTTTTCGAGATAGTACAATACTTTCGGGTCAAAACTTCGAGGGTTGGTTTCACCCCTTAAAGTCGTGTCTCAGCCGATAAAAAAGAATACGTGTCCTTTATTTTTGACTGCTTAACAGACATACGAAGTTCCATCAAAATCGGAGAGGGACACATCCGTGCCTTCTCTTGTAAAAGAAAAATCAAGAATAACGAAATTCCGTTCAAGGCATCGTTTTCAAGTTATTAATTGTTGAAGATATAGGAAAAATGCGCGTGAAATACGTCTGGCGCATTGGGTTATACTACTCAAAGAGCCGATTCTCAACTGATGCACGGGCTCGATCGAGGATCCAGTGAAACTAAGGAATGAAATAGAGTGAAATAAATTAAACGAACTCATGAAATAGTTGAAGAACACGCCTCTTAAGTAGAATAACACGTCGCGTCGGACGTATTGTACGCGTATTTCTCCTGTATTTTCAACAATTAATAACTCGGAAACAAAGCCTCGGACGGAATTTCGTCTTAGTTTGGTATGTAGAATCCACCCTGAGAAAATATTCCACATTCTGATTAACGTCTTGTACTGTAGAGTCGAAGGAAACGGAATAAACGCTCTGAGACTGGCGATAGTCACTTACCACGCATTGAAATCACCCGAGCGCCGTGTATGTCACTGTAGTGTCTGGGACGTTCTTGGACGAAAATCAGTCGCGTCCTATCAAATGAATACTTTTACAAAGAAAATTGCTAACTTCAGATACAGAAAATTGACGTATCCACTACTTTTCATGGCAATTGAAAATTATCAAATTCGGAGTTTCAACGTAAGTACATTGAATAGTTCACATAAACAGTGAAATTAGAAGAGATAATGTGGTTCGATATAATAAAGAGAAGCCCTAGGTTAGTAAATTATTACATAACACATCATGTAAAAGAGGGTTTTACACAAATACGATAGTCAGATTTCTTCTAAATACATTTATGAACTTTTACAGAAATGTACGATTAAGTATTGTTGAGACCAGTAAATTCTGTACTTCTGAGTATTACCGTTAAAACGAATTCTATGTACTCTTTTTCCAAAATTAGTATTTAGTTGTAATAAAAACTGAGCTACACGTTATTTAACTGATTACGAAAATTGTTTTAACATGTTTGCTACCAGCGTCACATATGTATATACATGTGCAACACTCCGATTTCCATATCAGCCTACCTTCTTAGATAAAAGTGGAATGGTTTTCACAATATTCATCTATATTTTGTGTCAGTCATTATCTCTGTTTTATGTATTTTTAATTTCTGATCAAAAACGTATTATGTAATTTTAATTCTCTCACTATTCTGTTAAAAAATAATCGATTATCCATTGGTATACCTAATATAAATTTACTTTGTTATTTGCAGAAAGGATTAGTGTGCTATGTGTGAAATTCTTACAGAGTAAAACGCACATTATAAACTTAAGAAACACTGAGTTGTTACGTGTAATCGTTTAATCCGACGAGTTCGGAGTACATCGAAATTATACACCTTCCAACGCTATAAAACTTGGTACTTAATATTGAGTCGTAACTCAGAGGACCTGAATATCCTCTGGATGATCCTCCCTCGGCTTCGAGTAAATATAATTTCCAACATCTTTTTGCTATCATATTGGTGGCTACGAAATAAACACTCGTGAAACATATAATGTAAAGAAGGAGTGAAAGTACTCGATATAATAATTTAAGTAGGGATTTTATACATATACATAAATAATGCAGTAAGATACAACTATTTTGTGATTGATTAATAGTTCTAGATGTATTTTATATTTAATCAATTTCTTAATACACAAAATAAAGTTTTTATTGGGTACTGTTTTTTTGCAATTTTGAAAATGGACTTTACATGAATATTCACAGTCCACTAATAGCGTGTCAATTGGAGTTTTAAAACAGAATGCAGGAATTATAAGTTTTAAAGTAAAAGTATAATTTATTCTTACGATTCTCTATGAAAGTGGTAAAATGACTGAGTTGTAACGTCTAATAAAAACATTTCATTTACATTTCCTGAAAAATTCAATGACAGTCTGCTGCAATTTATATTTAAGTGAATTAATTCATTGTTTTATTATTATAATTCGTTTAAGAAGCATTCATTAGTACATAGCAATCATGAAAAGCAGTGTACATCATAGTACAGGCAAGAATTTTGGCACGTAGTTATATAGTAAGGGATGCTAACTAGACACCAACAGGTGCTAGAATTAATTTTATTTGTAAGAAGGATGTGATATAATATACAAGACAGAAAGTATTAATTTATTAGACATTTATAATATTATATTAAGCCCTGTTACAATATGAACATTAATAATAAAAAAATAATAATAAACTTTTCAAAGGAAACTCAACATTTTGTTTATTCTGATTTTTTTTTCAATAACATTAATTCTGCAGCTTTATTTTTTAAGCGAGTAAATGCGGTCGAAAGCAGTTTCGGTTACAGTCACCTGTCCGCAGCAATAAACACACGTGATATAAAGTACTGCACTTAATACTGCGATGAAAAATAAAAATTACAAATAAACTGTAAATAAATGATGTACCGTTTTTGTGAAAAGATAACTTTTACAATATGGAGTAATAACGCTACATTACGTGTATTACTGTTGACAACCAAGATATAAATGTTTTTTAAGTAGGCATTCAGAACCGTCATATTGGGAAATCGATCAAAGCATCGTCTTGACGAATTTCAAACTACGATAAAAGAATTAATAACAATATTGCTCTACATGTTTCGTAATAATTATTTGTAATAAAATTAAAAATAATTTTATCATTAATCTTCAAGAGTTTATATACTTTCCAACATTAAATATTATTCGTTTAATAAATATCCGCAGTAATCGGGGCATCCGCGATAATACCCACACTTACCCTATCATCTGAAACATTTTTCGATATCATCCACACGGTTTTGATTCGAGGTGATCGATTTAAATGGCCCACCCTGTACGAGTACTTGGCGGCCGTCGATTATAGTCGACGATCTCACCGACAAGGTTTAAAGGCCGTTGAAGACATCGGGGATCTTGAGATTTGAGTGGATCGATCGCATAATTCGCGGCTCCGTTCTCATAATTCCGGCCTGAAATTGAAATATCGTGTGGCCGAGATCGAAACTAACGACACGGGGGCACGCTTCCGTTCGCCGTGGTTCGCGATTAAATCAATCGGACTGAAAATCGCTCGGCGGCCACGGCCAGCTGCTATCCACGGATATTGCCGCATTAATCGGTCCACCTTGGACGCCAGACGGCGTGTATAGCGATACGCTTGCTCGCCGAACAGAAAATCCACACCGGAATGCAACACCGCTCCCGCCGGTTAATCGGAAGCGCGCATGAGCCACGACGGGAGCAAGAAAGCGTGGGGACCCTCTGATTATCGGTCTGTCTAGTTCCAGCGTATGCAAATCGAACACTTTGATACGGGAGGAAGTCTCTCCCGGGGCAGGTATTGCGTTAAGTCCAGAATAGAACCGAAGGCCGTTTGAATGCCGGCTGCATCCTGCGCGCGAGGCGATTCCCTCGGGCGACTATCCAACGCGATTGAATTTGTTCTTGTCGCGTGTTTACATTCCTTCCCCGCGTGATTTCCATCATCCCCTTTACTTTGTAACATCGGCACTGGCTGGTGGTGACCATTTCGAAATGGCTGTAATGAACCTGAATGTTATTCGTTCTCTTTTAGGGTACATTCTGGTATAAAGGCTGTAAAGAAAACTGTAACGAATTGAGTGATCAATCGATCTGGACTTTATTAATATACATTTTAAGATACGAACAATTTTGTTTATGGTATTTTGTTTTATATGTAGGATGAGTCAATATGAAATACTATTTAAAATAACTCGTTACCTATTGATTGTGTCAGAAAAGCATTTTACTTGATTACATTTTTTTTTATACAATTTGATTTTTTTTGTATCTTTCTTTTTGGATGCCAAGGTGACCTTAAGTTTTTTCAAGGTCGATACATCTTTTCTTTTTAATACCACGATGTTGCCAAAAGAAAGACGAATTCAACGATATGTAGCATGATGGTATTAAAACAACGATGCATTGACCTTGAAAAAACTCAAATTCATCTTGATATCTAAAAAAAATATGATTATGAATATAAAAATATTATAATGAAATCAGATTCTTTCCATTCGATGCGTCCCTGAAAATTTTATACAATTCATAAAAACGGTTTTTGATACAACTAATCTGATGAATGATAGTAGTTTTTATTGAGTCACCCTGTATGATCTAGCTGAACTAGCAAGAACTAGCAATGACCGTGAAGTTAAAAAAACGGATGCCCAAACGGTGAACCTAGAATCTCGAGATCCAATTATTCAAAATAAAGAAATTAAAGTTTTTCTTAGGACTTATAGGAATGGTTATCGTATCAAACAGATTCAGAAGTTATGGTCAACAAATACATTTTTTATTTAATGTTACTTTTTTTGTACTACTACTTACTAATACTACTTACTACTACTAAAATGAGCATTTTCTTCTGTTTCTTTATTAAGATAATCTCGGTTTTTCGTAACATTTTCTTCGCACCAAAGCTTTTTAAACAAATACAGGCCTACAGGAAAATAAACTATTTTAAGTAATGAAACCGTACTAACAGGGCAAATTTTTAAAACGAGCCAATAGTAGAATACTACAGTAATAATTAAAACATCAGAAACAGGGAAGTATTTGTTAGAAATATGAATCTTCAAGATTCCGTTACTAACTCCAATTGCACAAATTCTAACATTCTCATTTCCGTCTCAGCTAATCTAGTTAAACTGCCACGTATAATTTCGAATCAACCTGTACATTTAATTATTAAGGCGATCATGCTGCGATCACCATGCAAATTAACGCGCAAAGATAATTATCGTCAACGTAGATGAAACACGGAGACTTTATTTATTTTAATCACATTCTCCCCGCCCAATGAACTGTCAAAGCTGGCTCGCGTCTCGCCACGGGAAGATAACAAATCAGAGGGTAGATCCGGATCGTATACGCACGGAATAAATCAGAGGGACTATTCGCGTGTCGCGCGACGTTAACTGGAAGAACTTGATCCCGTCGCGTGTTCTAGAACCTGGTTTTTATAACATTATCTACTCCGTTCGTGTACATTTATCAACGATTGCTCGCTCAATTAAAGGATGCTGGTTACTTTGTTACTACTCGGGACCATTACCGTCCATAATGGTAGAGATTTTGCCAGGTGGTTCGAGATTCTTTATTCGTCAGAAGCTATTATCAGTAGCAAATGGATCTACTGAATCTTCGTCTGTCGACCAAGAGAAATAATGCAATTAAACAGTTTTTGATTAATAGTAAGATAAAATTGTTTTACATAAGTTGTAATATAAATAGAGGCGTTAAGATTTAGAAATATTAGAATAATTGCGGAACTTTCTGGAAAAGAGATCTATAGATTTATGGAGAAATTTTCTCTTCTCATTTCGTTTTAATGATCCATCGATAGATGTCAGGACAGCACTTGTTCAATTGTGTACAGTTGATCTGTATGCCACCTAAAACTGCCAGTGCAATTTATTCAGTTCACCATTTTGTCATGTGGACTCTTTTGCCATGAAGCTACACAATTCCTCTTCTTATAGTTACGACTTCTATATAGTAAAAATCAATATAACCCTGCCAATGATAATAATATGTCTTTGTTAAATCTAAACGAAATAATAAATATTTTACAGATTCACGTTTTCTGAATTTCAATCAAATTCAACTCTTATCTAAAACATGTTCCGATATCATCAAACGTTCCGAAAATATTCCTAAGGGATCGATTTTAATGATCCCTGGCAGGGAAATTAATAAAATCGATATTCCATATGCATCCACATAACCGTGAAACTATGATACACATCTATTCCATACCATTATCCCACATCTTCACGGGGTGTAATATTTCGACCGGAATACTGGAGTGGCCACCGGTCGCGTCCCAAAGGTGGAACGAACGCGTTGATCGAGTTGGTAAAGGGGGCGGGTGGTAGAAGGGGTGGGGAGAGTATCGCGTGGCGTTATCGCGCGGCAGCATTATCGAGTAATTGAACGGGGAAGCCCCTCGGGGCATACGAACGTAACGATGACCCTGCACGTGCAAAGTGCAACTTGCAAACCTGCTTTTACACGAAAAAAAGTCGGCCGCCTTAACGCTCGCGGTAGCAACGAGAAAAAAAAGGGAAAGTAACCTCTCCTCTCTTGCTCTTCTGCCCCTCTTTCTTTCACTCGTGCGCGAGCAGAAGAGTCGGTGGTCCGCAGTGAAGCTCGAGGAGGGGAAGACGAATGAGAGGAAGGAAGAAGAGAGACGAGATACAGTCGCTAATTTCTCAGCACCGACCGCGTAGGAAAGCGGAGGGTGCCTGGTAACAAGCAAACGTTTACGGTTCAACCGCGAGAACCGCGCTGCCCATCCCCGTCGTCGTCAAACGGAGCGACGACGCGTCCTTCTAAATCGGGATTTTCGTCGCCGGAGTTCGTTTAACTTTCGAATTGACCCCGATTTAAACCAGAAAGTGAAGCCGACGAGACGAGGATGCGCCACTACGACGGAAGCCGGCACTCTGCCCGGACCCCGGCCGCTGACGACGTTCCCGTGACTTCCTGACTGGCTGCGATGGTAAAAAGGGCGAATCCCTGGGCATTTTAGGTGGAAAAAGAAGTACTAGACTATTTTCTTTGGTCCAGTCTCTCTTAAACAGCATGTTTTGGCTTGGAAAAGAATTCCTTAGAAAACAAATCAATTTTATTGGTACATTCGGGTAAGTCCCGGAGAGATTGACCAATAGGAGAGACGGACTAGACTCGTATTTCTCAAACTATACATGAAAGACGTCAACACTGTTAGTATTGTTTTGTTTTGATGGAAGTTATTCGGCGCATCTGTAAACCTGGTATCGAAGTTTTAGCAAAGAAAATAAGCATTTCACTTTTTGGTAAGGGCAAGAATTTTCTTACCTAGTCATAAAGAATAGAATCACTCTGTTGTTTGAGCAGATGATTGCGCCATCTTCATAAACTAAATTTCAATAACATGTACATATAATTGTACCTTCAAACAATGATGTTCAAAACTACTACAATCGCGCAAATACATTGTCCATCTATTCACACGAATCGAGATAGATGGACCACGTATACTTGGTAGGGATGGATTGCTCGGTCTATCTCAACCCTGCTGTCGTAGTGTAGCCGACATTATTTAAATTTTAACTAAATACAAGTTTAATCAATTTTGTTAGCCTGTACAAGGAGATTTCTCACCTAGTCGAGATACGAACGAAGATCTTTCGCCCGTTAAACTGCTGGACGTGATTTCACCAGTATCTGCCCTTTAACAACATAGTTAGTAATACATACTATCTCAGTAATTATACTAATATACGTAACTTTTTTTGTTTAACCCTCATCCGTCCCTTGTGTCAATTTGACACAGTTTTCTCCTAAGAAATTACGTTATTCTGTTATGTGTAGGTAAATTTAGCTGAGGCTTTGTGATTTTTATTTTAAAGCATTTGCTAATTTAACTATTTATCACTTAATTGTATTTATTTTTACCACTAGACCAATTTGACACCGAGGAATAAATTAAGTTGGGAAAATGAGGGACGGATGAGGGTTAATAAAACATTTTTCGTCATGAAAATAATTATTACAGATCAATTTAATGAAGGTATATAGCATTTATAAAAGCGGTCCATCTCACCCTTAGTATGGGAAAGATAGACCAGAGCCCAAAAATTACTTTTCTTTACTCTACAGCTATTTATAAAGATATTGTGTTCTACTATTTCCATGTGCTAGAAAATATCATCCACTACACAAAGCATTGAGTACAACATGCATTATTCCTAAAATATCCGATTTTCGGACATTTGAAAAAACGTGGTCCATCTCTCCTGGACTTACCCTATATTATTATGTTGTTAACAAACTGATAGAAATTGATGAACGTAGGATAATTTCTTTTAATATTACAGTAGAATTCCCATAATTCGGCATCCAATGATCTTGTACGTCCACAGACGAGGTATACGTAGAATAGACCCAACATCTTATGGGGCCTTGTGTCACATGTTGCGAAATACCGATCGTGCAAAAAATCACAGGTTTCTGCTGCTCTCTCCGTTATGAGAACGGAGTTCATCGTGAGTTTACCCGGGCCATCGATAATTCGTGTAAAAAAGAATTTAGATTTATGGATTTTTTTTCTCAATACAATTTTGCAATTATCTGTGATATTTATGGTATTAAATGTCTCAATAATACAATCATAGAGTCTTTCCGAATTGTCCAATCTTGGCTCGAAATCCGTAAGTCGAAAATTTCATTTTTCGGTATTGTATGAGTTGAATCTAATAATGAAGCATAATAAGCAGAGTAGCAGATATTAACAGTCAATTTTTGTTAAATTCGTTATTTACTTGCACAAATATCTCCTGTTGCAATTAAATACCTCTGTAAGAATAATAACGATGACAGGGAGAAAATATTTTAGCTCTAGAAAAATACGCGACTATATGTTGCTACCGGTTGGGATTTGTTGTCATTGGCTTTTATGTCAATTATTATTGAATACTATTAGCAGGGCCGTTCCTGGGTTGTTGACCGCCCGGGTGCAAAAACAATATCGCCGCCCTTATTAATTTAATATTATTCAATTAAGAATTTAATATGCAGTGTTTATATATATATTTTTTCAATTTTTGGTTTCATAAAATGAAACAAAGATCCTTATAAACTAAATGGTTTTATGTAAAATGGATACTTTCTTCCACATATAAGTACGAAACTAACGTATAATGTTTGTAATAATAATGTTATGGTTGCTAAATAGCGACTATGAATTACCTACACGAATTTATGTAATCCACTAAATATGGCTAAATGTCATATGCTATTTTGGAATGTCTATAAAAAAGTTCTTCTTCTATACTGTTACAAAGATTACATATACAATTAATTTGATTAAATTCGGTTTGTCTAAAATTTTCACAATCATCAGAAAACTTTTGATTATTACTCTTACTAATCCAGGTTTTCTGCACCTCCGCCAGGAATGGCCCTGACTATTAGCCTATAGGACCTGGCCCTTATTACGGCCATGAAAAACAACTCCAAATGCAGAGGAATCATAGAAAATATCTGTTGATTGGCATGATTTATTTCCACTTAAAGTGCTCATCTGCCCTATTATGCGCCTGAGAGACGATGCGAACATAGAGAATAGAAGACTGGTATTTGATCGATAATGTATTCAAAATTGAGAAAGCGATGAATTGGAGGGGCCCATAACAGGAAGAGTTGCCGAATGCTACGATTTTTACGATAAAAACAGATTCTAGTAGTCACAGTGATATTCACAACATGGTGGAAGGAATTACAAAGTAATTCAATTCCCTATAAACATAAATGGCAATTATAAATTTTAAAGTGACATAACGCTACATCAGCGGTAACCAGTTGTATATATTAAAATGACGTGGAACTACGTCAGCGGTTGCGAAAGTGTTAAAAGAAACTGCACGAGTCCCACGGAACAAAACATAACTCATACACAATACACAGGGTGTAACAAAAGTGTTGTAGGTTCCTGAAATGGGTCACTCGTGAGGTGATTTGGAACAAGTTTTTCTTTAGCAAAAATGTTATCCAGGGCTTTGTTAACGAGATATTAACGAAAAACTCCGATCAATCAGCAACACGTAAATGCATGTACATATAATCTAACAATCTATATTAAAACCCATGTAAAGCCACATAACATTGAGAATTATTTTGTGTTAAAAAAAAAAGAACTCCAACGGAAAACCACAGACAGTCTTTTCTTTTTCCAGACACCGCGTCGATGACCCAGAATTAACGCGAGAAGTGAAATCCTGACTCGTTTACCTTTTCCATCCCTTGGGCATCAACTAGCACGTTCATTCGAGGCATTCTTCTCTTTTCTTTTTCTCTCCTCCCTCAGAATGACCGCCGCTCGCGTGTCTCGGCCAGTCCGCGTCGGGAATCATGCAGGAATCCGCATCCACTCGTCGAGCAACAATTTCACGGGGACGCGTATTAGCATCCGTTCCTGGGAATCCCTACCTCCTGCCCACCCACTTTCCCAGTCCTATCGGGACGCATTCGTTACGATGAATAGAAACGGCTCGTTTGAGCGCGGTTCCACGGTTTAAACGGCGATTTTCGATTTACGTTCGCGATAGCCGACGGTGGCCGGGGAAAAGCAACGCACGGAAGTGGCTAGGAGCCAGCCAAGGAGACACAGAACGAGAAACCCGAGGGAGGGCCGTTCCGTGGTTGAAAGGTGACCAACCAACTGCGGGTGGTTTGCATCACGCCCGTAATCTAGTGAATATAACCGCTACCTAACCGCTTCGACTCGATTTCTCCTTTTAATGCCGCGCCGCCCAGATCCCCTCAGGGGATGGATCCAACGCGCACGGATGGAACGAAAAGAGGTTAGCTGTCTGCCCCGTACTCCTGCTACAGCGTCGTATTGTAGATATCCTTATCGAATTCTACGATGTTTGGTTCTATTAGGGTGACCATCGGGTCGGCGTAGACACACAATATACGACAGCGATAGCCACTCGTACCTCACGAACGCTGTAACGAAACGGCGTTTTGTTTTATTTTTGTAAAAGGAAACTATAAGAGTAAACAATCAATCTGGGGTCTATTAATATACAGGGTGGCCCACATAACTCTTAACAGCTCAATATCTCGAAAACTATGCCATCGATTTTAAAATTCTTGGTCTTAAATTGCATGGATCTGAAGGACCTTTATAACCATATAAACGTGAAGTGGCCTCCCCTTCCCCTTTAAGGGGAAGCGGGGGTACCTTTATAATTTTAAATGGAACCCTCTATAAAACGTTACATGTATGTATGCCTTCAAAGAAATTTAAATAAAAAGTATAATTGATCACGTAGCTAAATTTTATTTAAGTCAATGATAAGTAAAAAAAATAGACTAACTTACAAAAACTATTCTACTTTTATTTAAAGAATGAGCATTTGTACTTTTTATATAAATTATGCCTTAAAGGGATCGTTTTAGACACCTTTCCTCTACGTGTCATCCATATTTTAGCGACGTGACAGTCAAGGTGTTAATATGTACTGCAAAAACCAGCAATGACTGTGACGTTAAAAAATACGTTTGCCCAGACGGTGTACCTAAAATCTCGAGACCCACTTATCTGAAATAAAACAATCAAATTTTTTTTTTTTAAATTTATAGAGTTAGTTATCATAGCATCACCTTTATTGAAAGATAGTGACAATTCACTGCTTGGGACCTGTTTTTGTGAAAGTGTCCCAGAAATAGGTAATCTTGTCATTAAAAAACGTAAAATAAAAAGTGTATTTGTTAACCAAAACTTCTGTATGATACGATATTTACGATGACCATCTCCTTTTCTATTTCAGATGAGTGGATCTCGAGATTTTAGATATATCGTTTGGGCATCCGTTTTTTTTAACTTTACAATTATTACTGGTTTTTGCAGTAGGGTAAATCCTCGATAAGTGTTCGAAGGCTCCTCGTCATTGACAACGAGAGGTCCCCATGTATAACGCTGACTGTTTAATTAGGTTTAGCACAGTGATAGAGCTTGAAATTCTAAAGACAATGATATTTGAGTCAGCCACATGTGGCCATTAGTGTATGAAATATTTAATGTTCAATGCCGAGGAGCCTTCGAACACTCATCGATGATTTCCTATATATATTAAACAAAATAACATAAAACAATTTATTTCATACTTTAAAACTTATATTAATAAACTCCAGACTGATGGTTCACAGTATGTGTTCTACTTTCCCTGTACTAAAAAAGCCGTTTTTAACAGCATTTACAATGGATGTACTCTTAGCATCGCATTCGCGAATATTCACTCCATTGAAACAAGACCTTGTTAACAATGAACAATTCACTATTTTTCATAAAATTTAATATTAATCTGCAAGAACATCAAAACCTTCTACTTCCTTACCAATAAATCATCATTATTTGATTTTCATAGAACATAGAAATATATATATATATGTATATATGCTACGCCAGCTCAGCGAGGACAGAAACCTCGCGTAGAGCAAAATGGCAAAAGCTGGCTTGATCTCGATGTTCAGTATGCATAGAGACTGCGAAAGCACGATCTAACATCTGTAATCCGTTAACAGTGGAAGATAAATTACCTTGTTTTTGTTGTTTGGCGAGTTAAATAGAGAAAGACGCGTATTATTCGATGATTTTTCACTCCTGTTAACTCTCAAATGATTTTTTAGGGCCGGTCTTTCTGTTGTTCACGAGGGGCGATGGTAAGCTTAGTCGACGATGCTGTGGAACTATGCGCGAATTACGAGAGAATGTAGTTTGTTTCCATTAATCTTTTACCGGACGGGATGAAACTGTCGGAACGCGGAGCGAGATCGCGGAAAAATCGTTTATAGCCAAGCTAGTTAGGGTGTGGTGTGGTCACGTTATAGCCGCTAAATATAGCAGCATGAATATTAATTTGTGCCTTAATTTATAGTCAGTAAACACAGTTCTCGACCGGTGGTTGTGTTGTGCCTACACTGTGCCGGTTTAATGGCACATTTAAGCCTCTCTGTAGAAAATGTGACTAACTCCCCGTCTAGTGCCTCTTGCACTGGCCCATTCGGTAAATTAAGTCAAGGATCAATGACGCCCTGTACGGCGGGGATGTGGCGAGTTACGAGACAAGTGGGAAGGGTAACTTTTAAAAAGCAGCAAGAGTATGAAAAGTGTTCGTTATGGTGGCCGTACGACATTATCGTATATAAGGTGTTCCATTTTCTCTGATCCGTTTCGATCTATCGAAATTGAAGAGAGATTTGATGACATTGAGAATGTTTCTCTCGAGTTTTGCACAATCATTAACACAGTTTTTATACAATTAACTGTCTAATTACCCGCGACGAGCGTTTGTCTCCGTCTATTCGTATCGAACGTTTATCTACAACATGCGAACTGGCTAAGGGTGCACCCGATTAAAACCACTGTATTATTCCGGCGCTCCGGATTTAATAATCGTGTCTCAATAATTCGGCGCTCCGAATTATTGCTTCTTAATCGTTATCGTCTTTGTTATATTTATTTATTAGTGTACAGTTTATGGCAATAAACTACTCATTGTTTGTTACATAATCAAGAAGGTGCTTCTTCGAACCCCTATCCTCGAGCCTAATCTCGAACATTTGTGTGAACATTGTTGTGAACATACCGTGTTACACAATACAGTGTATACGCAGCTTTAAACAGTAAAGTTTTCAATCCACCATCGTACAGTCTGGCCCACTGTTTAGAACCCTCCTGTACAGTCCCTCTACCGAGAATCGCTTAGTAAAAGACCCTCCCCTTTCACTTTTCCGCGCCGACATTAAAGCTGTGGCCACAGTTGCGCGTAACGACGTGTAAACGCAGGACGGTTCATACCCGTGACAGCTCGTGCTAAAGCGCAGACGACTTGAACGCGGCAACCGTCCTGCGCTGCTAGGTATACGCGGCGACCACGATGGTTCCTCCACCTGGGCTCAGGTGCGCGCGAGGATCGGCTAACGGCAATTGTTTAGTCGCGGCGAGAGATAAAAATAATGACGGAACGGTGCATGTTTCCGCGCAGCGTCCACGTAAATCAGTGATGGGCAACTCAGCGCCCGCCAAACTCACTAGCGGGCAACAACGTGCAGCATGCGGGCATATGGCAGTGGTGGGTGAAATGTGTGAATGAGAGGATTGGAACTAATTCCAGAACTTCTTCGATACTTCGCAAAGACGCCACCAGATGGCGCTGCTTAAAAGTTTTAGAATTAGTCCCAATTTTCGCCACCAAAGTGGTGGGGGCGCCACAAAATGTCCCATAAATCCCAATTTTTCCCGCGCTTTTTTAAAAGTTTTAGAATTAATGATTTTATTATTTATTATTTCTTATTACTGTTTTGGTTAATTGATATTAGGAATAGGAGTGGAGATAGTGCGGGATTAATGAATAACGCATATGTATGGTTTGACTGTTTTTTATTGGAACATCGTAAGAAAATATACAATTTACAATGGTATTTGTGTAAATATAATAACAATTGCTTTAAATACTACTTATACATAATACTACTTAATATAAAGCCACCATTTTCGTGTGGCCGACAGAAAATCAGATGCTTCTATCTGTATCGAATAAAAAGAAACATAAATGATTATTAATCTATACGAGTGATACGCTAGTTTAGATTAAAATGTGCAAATATGTCGTTACGTTTCCTGCCTCGCGTCGCCTTCACAGGAACCCGCGGCTGCCCGCCACTTGCCCGTGCGGGCAACATGCCCGGGCGGGCTCGGTTGCCCATCACTCACGTAAATCAAGCGGCAAGAAGGAGGGCCTCGGTGGGCCCGATAAAATCTCCGGCTCCCTGCCACGGACGAAACGAGCCACGGCCGGCTAATTATCTTAAATACTTAATTTGTAACCGAGGAATCCGAGACTTTTCCGAGGGTCGGTCCCGCGAAACGATCCACGGAATTGCATCGTCCTACAGCGGATTCGGAGATCGGTCGCGATCTGGACGTTCACCAACTATTTCGTGGGTAACTGGGCTCTCGTAATTGGTCCGTTCCAACGATCATGAGAGGAAGAAATATTTGAACGATAGGATTCTATGTATATGTTGTGTCCGATGTTTTTCTCGTGCACTTTATTACACTACACCTGATTCCTCAAATAATACATATTACGTTGTATTTCTTCTGATGTGCAGTAGAAATATGCCAAAACTTCTCGTATTATGTTTTTTTTTATCTCCACAGGGGTTTCGCGATTATTGTCCCAAACTCGTCCCAACTTTTGACCCTCGTGAATACGTTTTTTACCCGAAGCTCGAGCCTCGGCAACTCGCCTTTTTAGTATTCTGCACGTAGAAAAGGATACGCCAGTGAAAAACAGAGAGAAACCTGCTTTTCCCGTTCGACTCGGCTGCGTGGTCCGCCTGCGACGCCCTCGCCGACCAATAGTTACATTATAGCCGACCACACAGTCCGATTGTGTGTGAACGTTTCGGCCAATAATAAAAATATGTGTGACTGGAGGTGATCCAGCTACATTTTATTCGTCGGCAGCTATCTGGGCAGTCGCTGATGATTGAACGCTTCGACTAATCGTCGTACATTCCCCCGCTCCGTCGGTCGAGTCCATCGAGCGCATACATTATTACCCACCGCGCGAGACAACGCTAATGCAACGATGAAACTTTTTTAATTTTGATTCGTTGTTAATGAAGCTATTACTATTATATTGGTGAGATTTTTCTGATTAAAGTGATACCAAATATGACATAATTTGGATCATATTTACTCATGTAGAAAGTGTTAATAGTTCATATTAGTTCATTATCGATTCTGATAAATCATAAGTAAATATGACCCAAATTGTATCGTGTTTGGTATCATTTTAATCAGAAAAATCTCACCAATATGTCCATAAAAGTTTCATTAATAAAGAACTAAAAATAAAAAAGTTTTATCGTTGCATTAGTATTGTCTCACCGACACCCGGGAATGTTACCTTTTTGTGGGCTCCTAACATTCAGTCGTCGGCTCGTGAATGGGAAGTATGAGGTTGGCGAGTTCCACGGTCTTCCCCCCCCCCCCCCAGTGGTGATGATGACGCCTGGACAATAATCGCACATCAACAAAGAGTCAATAATCGCGAGGCCCCTATATTTCTATAATCAATGTCTTTTGTATTCCATGACACAGATTTCTCTTCGGAGACACTAATCAAGTTGAAAGTACAATCCTTCGACATTTTCCTCCTTTCTTTTTTATTAAGCATTCGAAATCTCGTACGAGATTTATTTCTGCTGTTCAATCATTTACAATACATACATGGTTTTAAGTTGTGGTACGTGTTCGAAGTAGTGGTTCTCACTCTAAATTTTAAGGTTACAGTTATTTAAAAAGTTGCTATGTGTGGTACAACGATTATCATTTCTATGCTTAAGAGAAGGTATAGTTTAATTTCTTCCAGTTGTCTGATTAATTCTAATCGTTCGAGGGTTGTAAAGACAGCATTGCCGAACAATATGATTTACATCCTGAGCTGCATTTCCACACTCACACTTTGAATCACTGACGATGTTTACACACGAGATGGATGCAGCTAGGTTGTAATGATTGGATCTACAGCGATTTATGGTAATTATAAGCTCACGTGAGAGCCCTTTATGGGCATACCATGGCACCAATTTGTTTCTAAATAATTCTTTCGTGCTATCGTTTTTCAAATTGGTTTTTACTCTCACGACAGTACTTTCAGAATACGAAACTGGTTCATACCTTGGACGCAACTCTCAGATAGTAGTACATATCATCATGTGTCCACTTGAGAGCAAGTTACATTGCAACACGTCCGCTCCCCGACAGTTGAATGACGCTCTTTGACACTCACTCTCTCAGATGCCAATGTCCACTAGCGAGAATTGCTCTGCAGAGCTTCTCGCGTGAATTTTGCTCTCAAATGGACACCTACTTTAAGACTTTCCTGAGAGTCAGCCGTTGTCACAAGATCCATCCCGTAATGGAATCCACGTAATTGCATCGTCTTTGTGCAGATTCAAAGATCGACTGCATTCTGATCATTTTCAATTGTTTCGAGTACAGATTGCTACAAGTTTTTAGCAATGACGTAATTTTAATTGATTTTCCCATCATCATCGTTGTAATATTTATACTGTTAGTTTTATAATGAGTTATTTAACACTAAAATTGCATTTAGTTTCTTTATTCTCCTTACTATTACACAGCTGAAAGTATCGACATTGCAAATAGTAGGAATCAATGGCCATCGCAGTTGACATAACATCGCGGTTTTACTTTTTCAGTAATGAATTGAACTTTCGTCAAAATAATAACAAAAATGTATAGCAAATAAAAAAAACCGTTGCGAGTGATAGATGCTGTAATAATGATTAAATTAAGAATTTTCAACGGCGAAATGATCGTTACGTTAATGAGCACCTAATATTAAAACCTTTACGCTAGGCGGACGTTTTTAGTGTGTCCAGAAACACCCATATTAACCTGTTCCGAGATGTATTCTTTTCTTTTCTCTTTGGTAGTTCGGAACGAATTTCTACAAAATATGCTGGTCTTCGTATAAAATACTAACACAAACAACGGTTCGCTTCAGTTAGTCTCTGTAAGCTCAGATAATGGTGTGTGAACTTTCTGATAATCCTGTGTCAAACTGGACCCAGACACCGTCGTTCAAGGGTTGAATCGAAAAGCACATTCCAACTATACCGACCGAACATATTCATCAATTAGGGTTATCATCGTATCCTAAGGAAACGATAATTAGACATCGGCTAACGTTCCCGGGTGGGTATACTGAAACACGACCTCAGCATCGGACGCCACCGTAACTCGTCCCAGAAACTCAGAGCCACCCGGATGAACGGTTCGAAGAAATGGAGCTCGTGTGTACTGCTTGAAACGATTCAGCCCACGCGATCGATACATTGAGAACTGCCCAGGTGACGAGCCGTGATTCGAGAGAGGTCTCACTTATCGCGGGAGGAAGTAGACGCGTATAAATTAACGGGAAAGGGAGGTAGATAGGGAACCGGAGGAGGCCGCGGTTATGGCGGTCCGGTGAACACCGAGAAGAACTTAACGCTCGATTCGACTCGCAGCCGTGGATACAGATGGGGGGGTGGGGGGGTCAATAAAACGGAATGCATCGAATAAATATCAACGAACGCGATAAACCTCGTTGACGGTTTCATCGAGTCAAACGCGTTTGCTTCGAGTCTCCTTGTGGAGCTCTTCATCCGTCGTGGGGTGTGCCCCGATTCTCGGTGTAATATTATTGTAATGTAATATCGTTGTTACATTGCGGATTTTATGTACCTACTCACCGCGTATGGAACTATGCGAAATATTGGGACAGGCCTTAATTCCTTGAGAAATAATATCGGTACATTTATTTTAATTTTAAGATAAACATTAAGTTTCGTAATAAATTACACTAACCTTGTGCGAAACTTTTGTGCAGAATACATCGTACAACTCGGAAATCTCTGTATAATTAGTCAATAATTGTAATATGGAACACCCGATTTTAAAAGCTGGCCATAAATAGAGACATGTTTCTTTTTTAATGAAAAGAATGTCAGAGCACGACAAAATTAATAGATGTTTGTAATATTAATAGTTAAATATTTGAAAGTTTAAATCTTTGAAATTGTGGTAAAAAAATGTGGAAAAATCTAAATCGGTGATTCGAGAAAATGGTACCTAATGTAGAACACCTGCGGAATTTGAAAGGAAAACTTTGGAACCATTATAATTTTTTCGGCATTGTATTATATGGGACTTTAAGACGAATTCAACCAGTACAAAATATGACAATTTTATACAAATAATATTGTACTAAGTTTATAGCAGTGGAACTAGTAAATCGAAAAGAAGCATAGTCGAACCGTGCTGCACTTCTGCCGTTAAGCAAGCCATCGTACGTTTGCCACTTCCACTGTTGCAAATTTGGTATTGCGTGAAGAAAGTATCATATTTTGTACTGGTTGAATTCGTCTTAATGTCCCTTGCAATATAATGCCATAAAAATTATATGGCTTATTAAATTTCTTGGGTGTTCCATATTAGATGCCATTTTTTCGAATTGCCGATTCGGAGTATCTTTACTTTATTTACCATAATTTCAAAAGATTTAAAGTTGTGCATATTTAACTACCTACACATGAAACGAAACCAATTCTTTATTTCTAGCGAGCTTTTATCCCTTTCTGACCTGAACTATTTCTATCAAACAAAGAAATATTTCTTTTCATATAGTTATTTCTTGGATGTCCAAAACCAAGGAATTTAGAAAATGAACAAAAAAACTTGTTCATAAACAAAAACGAATATTCATTAAATAGTTTCTAAATATTATTTTCGAGGATGTATCCATCTAACGGAAAAAAATTAAATTTTCGGCTCATAATATGAATTATAAAAGTATGTACGTTACTGATTACATATGGAATCCGTCGGTCGGAAAAGGTTAAAATCTGGTGTTACATATTATTTGTGGTTACCTTCTAGGGCAGTGGTAGCGAACCTATGACCCGCGGGTCAGACACTGACCCACGAAGATTTTTTAAATGACCCACGTGTTTATTATTATAACCTTATTTTTTATATCATAAAAGAGAGAACAGACAATCGAAAATATTACCCTCTTAACCACCCTCCCACCCTTCCCAAGTGACGCCACTGACTTAGTGACCCACGGACTAGTATTAAAAAAAATAATGAACAAAATTTGACCCACTTCTCAAAAAGGTTCGCCATCACTGTTCTAGGAGAAGGTTGCCCAATTGGGACCATTGTCTTCATTGTACCACTACTATAACTTGCCGTATCTAAGTAATTTGAAACTTATGATAAACAATTTGTATTGCTTATAGGTAATAAGTTAAGTAATGCAATCACCACTATCATACACATATTGTCAATCATAAGGCCAAAATTGCATACACATGACAAGTTAAAGTAGTGGTCCAACCTAGTCGATGGTCCAAATTCGGCAACCTTCTCCTTTTGTTAATATGTTTCCTAAATTCGTATCTGCCATAAATGCGTACCAGTATCAACGAAACACGATACACAGAATAAATATGAACCGACGCGATGAATAACGTCTACGATTTCAAAACGACCAATCTCATCTCCGTAGTGATCCCTTCATCCGTCGTTAGGCGGTGTCGGTTAACCAAGGTGGCCTAACAAATACCGTCGTTGAAACTAGCGGCGCGATAAAAACCCTGTAATAGGTGTAACAGGCCGACAGAACCTTCGTTGGTCCAGCGTCGTCACGAAGATAACGACCAGGTTCACAGGACCAACGCGCGAACTCCGAGTAATGGCCTCTTAATGCCACCGACGCGATGTTCCGGATGAAAATCGCGGAACGCGTACGGATAACGTTATCGTGTTCGTCGAAGGGGAACGACAGTTTACCGAAGAGAAGGTACCCGGGCGAGCACCCGGCTTCGCGATTGGCTCGCGGTTTATTCCCACTTTCGATACCCGACACGAATTTACGATCCGTGGAAGGAATTTCGAGCCCCGTAGTTTTCTAAAAGGATACTTTGACTCGATTATTTCCACCTTCCTCAAGTTTTCGCGCGAACGTATTTGATTAGGCTGGCGATCTGTTGTTTATCTTGGAAGGGAACGTGTCGACTTGGTGGTCGAGTCGAGAGAATTTATGTTGGCGGAAGCTTTTATTTATGGTACGATCTTGCAGCGGAATATTGGTCGCTAATGGAGTTAGCGCGATATTGTATTTGGTGTAGGCAAATGTAATGATCGTTTTTCTGTCGGAGATATTTACGAATATTGAACAATTGATACAGCGACGATTATTTGAGATAGTTCTAGTTATTTTCTGTAAGGTTTCGCTTTTTTTTTTTACTTAAGTTGAATTCCCTGCCGATAAAATCGAATGAAACTATATTACTATTAACTTGAATACGATGACCATTACTATTGCGTATAGGTACAGAATACCTGTAATTTCGATACTTGCTAGGCTCTAATTACAATTTTTCTTTTAAACGTCCTATGAGCTATTCTGATGCCCACTTCAAAAAGTTTGATCGTTGTAGCTTACAAATATGATTGTTTTGAACAGTGGCAGTAGAAGTTACAGCCTGAGATCAATTAATAAATAATGTTATATGTAAGTTGGTAATTGCTAAAGATATTTAACTACAGCAATTATTAAATATATAATGAAAAATTTCTGAACGATAATTTTGCGGTAATTTTTTGATAGAAGTTTTGTAGAAGATACAAATTTTTTATATCACCATACTATACTTAAGGAAACAGTTCTCACGTTATCCTTCCTAGTAATGTTCCAGATGTTCACACAGGTGTGAAAAGGAAACTTACAAACTTTACTTTTCACACCAAATGCACATAAGTCATTTTCACGTTATTCTTTCCTATTATGAAAATTTCCAAGAGTCCTTCTGTGAATGAAACAAATCATCTAAAAGTTTACTTTTTACTTCAGAAAGTACACTTTTATTGCTTCCATTTCAAAATGCTACTTATTGTAAAGTGAGGAACTAATTCTCAAATTAATCAAACACATGCAAAACATTTTTAAAGAAAAAATGATGCACATTTTTTTGTACACCGTAACAATCATGAATTGTACAATTTTTGTACTTTCTTCATGAATATCTGAAAATATTTCAATCAAGAGACGAATTGAATTTTTAATGTACCATATTTCTGAAATTCTTCAGTTGTACTGAATTCCAAAAAATATTAAAATCTTCAACCTTCTTGTTAACATTATTTTGTTAACCATAAAAAGTAGAGCACAAAGTGTAAATTGGTATAACAATCAGAATGAATCAAAATCAAACAAGCAATCCGACAATATTCAAACAAAAGTAAACTACAGCTATAATTCATTGTCAATCAAGTACGTAACAGTCACATAAAATATCCTCTTTCCCAGCCACGCATAAACTGGCTGAAATATTATCCACCGTATATATTTCCTTCGCGAACTATTCGATAAGGGCACGATTCCAAACGATCCTATTTCACGAACTCTTATTCCCCAACCCCATACCCTTCGCGGCGTAACTACCGCTATTCTCGTGGGCAGTTTATCCGTCGCGTTAAACAACTTCCTTCAAACACCCCACTTTACTCACCGAATATCGTCGTCGTATTGACATTAATCTCCACTGACGACTTTAACGTCCCTGTAACTCAATATGACAGAAATCCTAGAACCGATAACCGACACATTGGCGAATCCTCCTTTTCCATGTTCTCGTTCGGTCGTCATTCCTGAAAAAATGGGTAGTTAAAAAATATCTGAAAAATAATAGGAAAAAAAAGTGAATGTTCACCGTCCGAGAGGCAACAAGTGTCATTCGCGATGGGTTCGACATTTAGGGTACGAAGTGGTCTGAAAACGAAGTCGGTGGGAATGGAGGACACCGGTTTTCCATCGACGGTCCCATGGGAGATTCACATGTGCCCCCAAGACGAGTATGTCTACATATATAGGGTGTCCCATACTACGTGAAAAATGTTGCAGAGGTGGGTTTCAGGACACAGAAATGACAAAAAAAGATCTTAGAAGCATACGTTCGATATGACTTTCTTTTCGAGTCAATATCCTATTTCGTGCTGTAACAAACATATTACTTAACTTCAAAGGAAATATTCGAAACGGAGACCTGTAGCTTGAATACAGTCTTTCACTGAGCACAGCCTGTGCACCAACTGCTTCATTCGCAATACAAGTAATGCACGATAGTGTTTACAAATTAATCAGACCTCATGATCCTTCAACTTTCAAGATAAACAATAAACAAATATCCAATTTGATAGACGGTTAAAATTGTTCTATTGCAACACGGGCTGCATCTCGAAAACTAGGTCATATCGAACACATGTTTCGCATGAACTTCTTTTTGTCAGTTTTGTGTCTCGAAGCCACCCCTGCAATACTTTCCCACGTAGTACGGGACACCCTGTATATACGAGTCCTTTCGTGGTTCTGTTCGGTGTCCTCGGACGGCCATGAGTCCATGAGACGACCAGATAATATTTATGTGACACCAGACTCGATAAGGGGCAAGGGCCAATTAAAGTTGAAAGCCGGCCGAAACCACCCCCCGCTGCCGTTTGACGTTGCTTCAATCATCGAATCGCCGTCAGCTTTTCACTCGGGGGGCCTTTTGTCTCCCCTTTCACCACGCCCCCGTGATGTCCCCGCCAGGAGATGATCCTTTTGGGTTTCTCTACGAGGCTTGTCGCGCGCGGACAACTTCTTTCGAGGCTTAACGTCGCGTAAAGCCCCCCCACCCCCTCGAGAAAGTGACGCGCGCGGACTCGGATGAAACTGTACGCCGAACAGCGGCGACTCGTTGGAAACTTGATGTCCACCGGGCGAAATTTAGGAGACTGCCCGTTCACGCCTTTTGGAATTTTAGAAATTCTATTGGAAATAAGATCTTTGTACGTTTTTTTTATACCTGTTTCGTGTTTCTAGAAATGTGGGAGATTTTTCTCGGGGTGGGAAATGGCACGAAAAGGGTCCTTGAGTGACACCCTTCATTGGGAGTCAGGTAATAATGTAATTGTTGTGGTGTCCCTAGAACTGCACAGTGGGATGCAAGAAACCGAAGACGGGCAAATACACTATCTAGGTAAAGAGTTTTGAATAAAAGATAAAAAGTACTTCGAGATTGTTTTTATTGATCAAACGTGGAAATTCTGATTTTTGTAATAAAATAATACTTCTTGAATGAGTAAACACTTGGTAAACAATTACTTAATCTCATTAACTGTTTAACGGTGAGGTTGTTGTTCATTATGTATTATTCGAATCAAATTTTGCCCACGTCTATTAGAAACCTAGTGCGGCACTTTAAGGATTACACCATCTTGTAGGGCTACACAATGTAGGTAAATTTAAAATGCTTTTTCTCAGGTAATTATTGCGTAAAATATTGTCATCTTTTAAAGTGATGTTAAGCAACATCTTAACTTTATTCCCATACGTTAGTTATTATTTCAAATTACAAAGTGGTGGAGTTAAACAGCATTGTCTACCGCCATGTCTGACAGGACAGTGTCAGCTGGCACCAGCATATCTCCCAACTTGTTCAACTGATTAACTTAAAATTTCGACACGCTATTCCTCACAAAGTTATCTACAATATAGCATACGATTTTTTAATATTTTAATTTGCTGAAATTTTATCAATTCTCGACGTTGATATTATTCGGTAAAAACAATCTTTTTTCATAATATAAAGCCACCGTATTTTTTAAAATGATTCAACAATCATACATTACATTGTAGATAATTTTATAAAGAATAATGTATTAAGAGTGATAACAATGTTTGTATGTTCAGTACGTACATAATTTCTACAAAAAGTGTTCCTGGATCAGATACTCTGCACTACATAGGGGTAGTACTAACACGGATGACAGGTAACAGTAATTAATCCTGTAGATTACCAATTAAGCCTCGGCAGACGGAGCCGGAATCATATAAAGAAATACAAGTCCTGGCATGGAAATCAATGGATCACCATCTAGAAAATATTAATTCCTCTCTGGTCAAGGATCACAGCCGGATTAACCTCAGAAAACGATAGTTTATCGGACTCTAATCTGGCTGGATTATCGTTAAAATCGGACACGCCGGTTGCTCGTCCAGCCCCGTCGTACATCAGGCTCGTACTTGCCTGAGTCCCGAAGACCGTTTCTCTCGCTCTTTTTCTTTTCACATCGCGCATATACATATACATGTACACGGACAAACAAAGACACTCGAGCCGCCGCGAGACCGTCTTTCTCTTCCTCCCATTCGTGGCTACTCGTTACAACATAATTCAAGCCGCCGACACGGGCACAAATATTATGATAGACGACCGTTCGTGCCTCGGAACGAGGTACCACCGGACTGAGGATCGAAAACGGAGGACCGAAGAACCCACCCTACTTTGAAGGTTCGCGGTATTTTTTCTTTGCCACGTTCGATACCCAATTCCTTGTTCATTACCTCTTTTTCTGAAACTTCAATGCAGCAGAGGCTGATCGTCCAAAATTACACGTTGTACAAAACCTATTCTTTTTTCTATTTCCCTGCTAGACACAAAATGTGTCCCCTAGAAGTAGGGCCTTTAGGGTATCGTCATTTAAGTTCGTGTTTGTCGATTTTTCAAGATTAAAATTTTCAGCTAAAAATTTTGAGAACCTTCTTTGAACCGTCCTAACGCTACCAATATTTTTTCCTAATGTGCTGTACAATTTTTATCGTGGCTACAATTGCATTACTGTCATCTTGGAACTCGTAGAACTGGCAGTGTCTCGGATGAACTCTGCGAACTTCAATGTTTAAGTACTTAATACTCATAAATGGATAACTGTAAACTTCAAAGACACGTGGTCTTATAGAGGCGGTTAGAAAAGAAAACGATTTAAAAAGGAATCTAATAATTATTTATTTCACGTTGAAGATGAAGCGCACGGAATAAGTATGACAGTTTAAAATCGTACTGCCACGTTGTTACAGCGGTTGTCATCGAGCTGATCGACCTCCAGACGTACAAAGTCGCCCATGTAAACAGGATTTTAATCAAGTCGAAACGACTTCCAGTCGTTTAACTAGAAGTTGTCCGTTTGTCTACTTTTGGTTGAACAACCAGGTGGTGTCAACTGCAGTTGATCGTGTAAACACTGTAAAATCGTTTCTGACGTTCTACTGAAATGGCACGTGCATTAGTTCATGGCATTAGTTCTGAGAAGGAAAAATGACTAAATTAAACTGGAATCTAGAAAAGATAAATAAATTTATAGACCTGTACTAGCGACACGAGTGATTCTGAAATAGTATGTGTGATAAGTACACAAATTCTAAATGAATAAAAATCCTGATAAACTTTGTTAATAATATTTTCGAAAATAAATTTCTTAATTTAATTTGAAATTATCTAATTCCAATTTTTGTTCACCTCGTCTAGCTAACTGATTGCTGTTGCTGACGTTCCACGTAAAATTTTGTTATTCAAACACTTCATACATGAAAAATTCGTAAAATTGTAACATATTTGTTCAGGTGTCCACCATTTCATTATTTTAACGAAACTTTATATTTCCCTCCATACTCTATTTAATAGCTGTCCAAATAAAATTTCTAAAACTTCTTGATTTTTTGAGTTCACATAAACTATATGGCTAATTTGCTGTTAACATTACAGCATCGATTTTTTAAAGGCGTCCACTTTGAAAAAGCGTGTATCAGCCTTAACAGCACTAAAACGTCTAAATATTTTTTTTTATATATTTTTGCATAGCTATATAAAGTATAAGTTTATGTGCAGTCAAACACAAAAGCATTTAATTGTCTTGTGTGCTTTAAAAAATTTCCATAAATACCTCTGTTCTTCAGACGTTTACCTTGTTTTGGTCCCTTAAAGAGATAGCAGATAATGGATGGTATTTTCGTGAATATTCTCCGTTGTCATGGTTTCTATGTTTCGTTCTATGTAAATCCACGACAAAGTGTTACCACGGAGGCAAGTTCTGCTTGGGGGTGAGCTTGTCCCCGCGTAAATTACGACATCGGTCGAGCGAGCACACTAACAGGCGCGCAGAATTACGCTGTTAGACGTGTCTAAGGCTGAACTAGCGCCGGATCGGGGCATGCATCGTGTATTTTCGTGTTAGCGTGTCAAAAGAAACCGCGCTCGTAAACCAAACGAAATACGATGTCAGTGTCTACCACGCGAGAAGATACATTGCTCGCGACTTTCAGTGGTTCTTAGCTTCGCTGCTTTGCCCCTCCGCCACTCAGTTGCCCCACGAGTCCCAATTAGCAGACGTATTGGTCCAAATTGCCGTGAAACCACGCATTTTATTTTGTACATCTATTTTTTTCATTCTCGTAATTGCTGGTTCTTTACTTCCCGCGACGGTTAACGGTAATCGAACCTGTTTGACATTATTTTAAAATTCGTATAAAGTTGAAGAAACTGACGACCTCCCAGAATGTATAATGTTTTTAACGTGAATTTTAAATAAATTTAAAATTAGATTAAAATTACTGTAAATTTAGCGATACTTGATTTTTAATTGAAATAATTTGGCTAAACATAGAATGCTGTTCAATTTTGTGTAAACTTTGGATTAAAAAATTTGGGACACTTAAGAATATTGATTTATTCTAAGAATTAATGAAATTATTGATTACAAGGTTTTTATATATATAACGGTAATAATTCATGATTAAAATTTCGTAAATTTATGAATATTCTCTTTATGTTATTGAAAATAATAGTAACATTTCGATTAAGAGACAAACAATCAAATAACATCTAATAAAAAACAATTATATGAATATAAGTGAAACTGTTCCGTCAGGATTTAAATATTAAAACAATCTACAATTGAGCGTTACCCATAAGTGAACCAGTATTTTTACATTTATGTATAAAACAATTGTAATTACCTTCTCGATCTTACGCGAGGTAAAAATGACGTAGGGTAATGCTAAACAGTTACGAATATTAACGAAACAGAATAGATCCTCAATTATTTCCCAAAACATACCAATCTCGCTCGAGAAATTATAAATTCTTATAAAGAATGTCACATACTCTAACAAAACACATCAATAACCCATTACAGAAATAATATCTATCACAGAAAATGTCGCGTGAACAACAATTTTGCAACGAAAGTAAAATCGCTAAAGATTCAAAATATTCAGAAGACGAAAAAGAGGATAAATTATCTCGAAGAATGATGGAGTCAAAGTAACAGTTCGTGGAAGATACCGTTACCCCAAGGCATCAGTCGAAAACGGTGGAAAAAGGGGGGGGGGAGGAAGAAAAGGGGAGGAAATTTCGAACAGGCAGATCCTTATAAATCTCACGCGGAAGCGTTCTTAAAATGAGACGTCACTGTCTCGGCCACGTTTCCCTATCATTTTCCCATGGGGAGCTCGGACGAAAATTTGAGAACCCGAAAAAAAGGGTGAACGCGGCCCGGTCCCGAGCCGTGGATCGCTCGGAAGGTGGATCCTCCTTCAGGATTATTTAGGGGCATTCCTCGTACGCCCACTGGTCACCCACCAGCCACGAACCGCCACCGCCCGGGACCGTGTGGACCTCTGTGAGTTCGTCCTTTCGAGACACATCGTTGAACAAGACGAAATGGGATGGGAATAAGTCTGTCTGGCGTGGACTCTAAGCTCTCGATTTTTCGGCCGTGGAGACAGATTGCTCTCGGGACCCCGAGTTCGCTCGCAATACAAGAGATTCGTTTGGTTTTTATTGCGTTCGTGTCTACGATGCCGATTAGTTTTACAACTACAACGATCCTGGGGCCAGTCTTGGCTGAATTTTATTTAACTCGCTGCTACCCAACGTACTTTTTAAGACATCAGTTTCACACCATTGTTAAGCGAATGAGAAAAAATATTCATAAGACATTTTCAAACGCACTATTACTGCCCAGTGTGACCATAAAGTCACAACTTTATTTTAAAAAAGAAACTGAAAGCTTCAAAATTGAAGATTTAAATTTCGTGAGATCAACTGATCAGTAGCAAACAGTATGTACGTATGGGTAAAGAATTGTTTGAATGCTGAAAATTAATTTGGCAGAGAGTTAATATAGAAGATAGTAAATAATAATTTAATATTATATAATAATACAAATTATGTATTGCGTTCGTGTCTACAGTACGATTAGTTTGATAAATAAAACGGTCCTAAGTCCAGTGTTGGCTGGACTTTATTTAACTCTCTGCTACACAGTCCATGTATGTACCTTGGAAGTCACCAGTTTCACAATCATATAAGCAAATGAGAATGATGTTTTTCCGAAGTCGACCAATGCAACTTGAAAGAAAAAGTTTATAAGACATTTGCAAATGCATTATTGCTGTCCAGTGTGATCTTAAACTCACAACCCTATTTTGAGAAAAAGTTAAAACTTTACAAATTGAAAATTAAATTTCCGTCTATCGAACTGGTCTGTAGTGAACCGTATACATATATTATATGTATGGGTAAAAAATTGTTTTGACACTGAAAATTAATTTAGACGTTAGGGAGTTAATATAAGGAGATGGTAAATAATGATTTAACTGAGTTTGTAAAATTATTTTAATGCGAGTACGAATTATTGAGTTCGTCTTCTACGCGATTACTTTGGCGAGTGAATAAGTCTCGAGTCCACTGTTGGATGAACTTTATTTAACATAGAAGAAAATAAATAATGATTTAACCCACTGAGAAGCGTCGTTCAAATCAGAAACGTGCATATACATATATTTAAGTGCGTAACATGTAGGTATACTCATGAATAAACTGAAAGGTAATAGAATTCGACACTGATACTTAGCATGTAATGATAAAAATAAATGATACATATCTATTTAACGAAACAGTAAATACGTTACGCAGAATGAAATTTACTCGGTCGTATATGTACGTCTTTCGTATATCTTTGCGGATACCTGAGAACGTATATGTATATACGTCTTTGGTGCCTGAAAGATTAAATGAGTTTAGAACATTATTTCAATGTGATTATGGAGATCTAGTACTGTGACAGGCATTAGGGTGTACCTTGTCTCATATGTATCACACTATTTTTTCTTTTTCTTTATTTTCTTTGAAGACGTATTTACTTCATTATATGTTTCAGCTTTATTCACTTCACTTTTTATGTACACCCTGCACTTAAAATGAACTTTTCGTAGTTAATCACAATTCTACATAATAGTTGTTAAGTGTAGGTTTAATATTGATTCTTATATGTATAAAGGGTTTCTATTAATGGACGATAATAATTTGATATAATACGAATGTTCTTATAATTTTTATTTTACTGGAGTGAAGACTAAAAATCAGAATTTAAAAATGAGCTGTTTTTCCAAAGATCAGGATACGTATTTCATTTTAAATTGAAGGTATTTTATCAGGATTCAAATGAATTATGCCTATCCGCATGAAAAGTTTCAAGTCTGTGAGGCATTAAGGTCATAATTTGTTTGGGAAGATTTCATCTGTTGGAGATCTATGATAGAAGATCAAGTCTCAGTTAATGGAAATCTATCAAATCCGTAATCTAAACCGCTGTATCATCTTCCAGATGAATTGCGAAGCATATCTATTATCTATCCCTATCGTACCAGTATACAGAAACCATTACTTCATTATTAATAAGTTGATCTAAAATGGTAATCATATTTTTGGAAACTGGATAATTTAGTTCTTTAACTTGTTCATATTACTGACTTTAAACAGTTCTTCTTACATACATACATCATCCATACATCTTTATCCAAGTAACTTGCATTGGCTACATTCTTGAACCTGTTCTTGTTCAAAAGTTATTTATTTTATTTAGTTCTATTACTACACCGTTTATGTTGCTTCTGTTTAAAAAGCAACATGAGTTACATTTATTAGAGTGGTGAATTATTCATATGACAATTTTCAAAGACTTAAAGATATGTATCGTTTTGTGTTATCCATTTTTGTTACTAATGTGCCCATCTATTTACTACAATTTTTATTCTATAAGCAAAAATTTGGAAAATAATTTCCTACATACCCTATGTGAATTTATTTTATGAAATAACCTATATCTTCCTGAATTACTTTGTTATTTAAAGTGTAACGAAATAATGTTCCATTGAATTTTTAGAATAATTTTTCAATGAACTTCTGCCAGTTTCATATGGACTATGCTATCAAATCTTCAAAGCACACATTACACTTCGTATTTAGAATTCTAAATTATCCAGTATCTTATTTGTAACAGTTACTTTACAGAAAACCACAAAATAAAGATGTACTCTTTACACCATTTTACAATACAATTAACAAAATATTTTAAACGCTACGTTTGACTCACTATCACAAACGATTCATTGATGTTCACGTCTCAACGGATGAGTATTCTAGATGGAAAAAAAATTCTAAATCATTTTATTTAGCTCATAGGAGTCGTAAATAGCAAGCTTTGACTTGGAAAATAATTCTTTGGAAAATATCATATGATATTATGAGGTTAACAACCTAATAGAGACTAATGAACATAGAATAACTTCTAATATTATAACACAAGAACATGAGAAACATAAGAAACTGACAAAAATATACAAATATGTAACATCATTATATGAAATGAAACAAGCTCAGATTAATCGAACAATACTATTTATTATCAAAATAAATAACTATCCCGGTTGTCTGAGAATTCAGATAAAGACGAATTTGGATTTACGAAATTTTGTTAGCAATTCAATTTTGCAATTATATATGATATTTCTAATATTAAATTTTTCAATAATATACTCGTGAAGTGTTTCCGCATTTTTTGAATCTTGACTCGAAATCTATAAGTCGAAAATTACATTTTTTGGTATTATTGATTTTTAATAGTCAATTTTTGCTAAATTTCTTTAAATATTATGTGAGCTTTTTTAGTATATTGATTTCAAACAGGTATTCCGTAGAACTCAATAGTTAACTTACTTTACAGAAGAATACGTGACATCAAAATTGAGCCTAAAAAATACAAAAAAATTTTAAATGCCAGCTCAAAAGGATATACTAAATAATGCTTGAAATACCTAGTTGTACAAATATCCATTCTCATATTCCATATTCATTCTACATATTCCGGTCCTCAATTGCAATTAAATGCTTACGTACGAATTATAACGACGACAAAAAGAAAATATTTTAACTATAGAAAGAAACGCGACTGTATGTCGTGAGTCTAGTGCTTAACTGTTCTATCTCCACTAGTTTTTAAACTGAGAAAACTAAATTTAAAATTCACGAAGTTTAATATTATAACCACACTGTAATATCATCTACTGAATAGCTATTTATTACCATCTTTAACAAAATTTTATCTTATTATTAACATACAACCATTAAGAAAAAAAACCATTCAAAGTTTCGGAGTCACGACTTAAAAGACCATTTGTTATTTTCTAGGTGGAATTTCCTTTATATTATGGCGAATTTGTATTCTTCGGACCAATTATACGCACGTAGATTGTTTAACTAGATTTAAAAAAAAAATGAAGTTAGAACAGTTAAGAACTCAATTGGGATTTGTTGTCACTGTCTGTGTTTATATTACTATTGAATACCACTAATATTCCGTTAGTAGCCTTGGGAGACCGATCTCCGAATGCAGAGGAATCACAGAAAATATCCGTTGACCGACACGATTTAATTTCACCTAAAATGCTCATCCGGCCCAACTGTGGCCGGTCCATCAGCCAGAACACGAGAAACAGAAAGGAAACCGCTTCCTGAACGATGTTACCGGTCGAATGGGATGTCGATGACCTCACAAGAATTAGAAAAGAAGAATCATCCCGCCATGCTCGAGCGGTCTGTAAGTCCCCTGAAATATACGATCGACGATGTCACGCCTATTAAACGATTAACACCTCGGGATTAGCAAGCGGCGATAAATCGGTCGAGTTTCGTAAGAAAAAACGAACGAGCAAACAACCGACACGCGTGACTCGTTCGTGAAGGGAGACGCGCGCACGGTCGATCCCGGGGGAATCGGCATTCAAAATTCAATCCCGTGATTTACGATTATTGGCATGCGGTACCGGCTCTGGGCCCCGTGGCGTCTAATAACGCAATTAATCCGCTAATTCGATTAGCCGTTCATAGTCGGCTCGTCGAGTTCTACAAATTACCGTGTCGCGATCGAGCCGTCGTAAATCTTCCCGTTTCGGCGATCGAGCCTGCTACACGATCTCTGTGAACCGATTCGCTACGTGACTCGGTTCCCTCACCTCGTTCGATTCGTCGGCGAAGAATAACGTTGGATCCCCGGGGGCCAGATGCAATTTTCTAAATTGATTATTTTCAACGGATAATTGTTTTTGTCTCTTATTAAATCGTTCGGCTCGCGATACAGGGTGGGTAAAAAGTAATAGGACAGCGGACAGACGGATGTAAATCGATATAACGCTGGGAACACTTAAATCCACATGTGAAAATTGAAAAAGATACGAACAAGAAAGGTGTTTATGCTTAGGTAGCGATTTGTGCAACGTAATGGGTGCGACACTTTGCACGCATGCATGGTACAAAAAATAGAATCGAAGGTGCAGTTGTACAGGGTGACACACGCAATAACGACAAGTCGTTTTATAATTGTAACTAGAAAAAGAACATGACAACGAAGAAGCTTGAATGGTTCAAAGGAACAAGGCAGTCAGATTTGGTAAAAATGTAAATTTTTCATCGCAAGGAAATAAGTTGCAAATTACGACTAGTACTTTTGCATGATGTTTATCAATATTATAAACTGTAAAAAAATTTATTTTTCATAATAGGTATATCCTACATCCTAATGTATGTATGTATGACGATGCTACAGTCGTTTGATGTGTTAATATTTTTCCTGGAGCCTGTGTGATTACAAGAAACGAAGGATCAAATCGATTTGAAACAAATTGAACGTATGCGAAACATGTCTAATTAAGGCCCGAACCTACGCGTAAGTCTGTAAAAACTCTTGTTTTGACAAAAAAATAAGATAGCTCTTTTGTGCAATGAAAAATCGCGTTCTTTTAAAATTTGTTATTTTACAGACGTCATTTTATAATTTTGATATTTCATAATTCAATTTTTACAGCCAGGATCAGTGTAAAACCACAGGGCTCCAGAAAAAAAACACACATCAGATGACTATAGCGCCATTATACATGTGTATATTGTATTATCCAAACAAATTGTTTTACAGTTTATAGTATTAGTACATTTCAAAAGTACTAGTATCACTTTGTATTCATTGCTTTATAATTAAGTCCCCAAAAAAGTTACATTTTTACCAACTCTGACTGCCTAGTCCCCTTAAAAAGATCTACTCTCGTATTAGGAGACCTTTTTGATATTTGTAATAAACGTTTGCAATTTTTACAACCAAACAGTGTATCTTTTTTGCATGCGCCAATTCTTCTTATCGATTTGTACAAGAAAGTCTTATGGTGTAATAATTCAAAAACAAATGTTTTTATCTGATAAAATGATAGCAAGGAACGTAAAACGGAGTTCTGATTCGCTTTCATGCGAGAAACGTATTGTAGGACATTTGTTACCGTCACGTGTGTCTAATCGCGATCATCGAGTAAATTGCTGTTTGTTAATTACACAAGAGGATACGTCGTGGCTGTCGCTTCACGATAGGAACAGTAGAATAAATGAATGTATTGCAAGTTATATCTGTTAGTGGCACGTCAACTGTTCTCGGAGCAATAGTTAATTATTCTGTCGATTCAGGACGATCGTAGAATTACTTCAGTAATTATTACATATGCTCTAAATATTATTCATATTCACTTATTGTTTCCGTTATTATGCACTTATTGTTTTCACTTAGCATATTATAATCGCTTATTATTGCGAGTGTTTTATAAAAAGATTTTCTCATTTTTTTCATGTAGAATTCTAACAAAGAGAAACATTTGACATTTTTCTTCTACTTTAAATTTTCTAATATACTGCAGAATTGTACAGATTATTGTTACTTGTAAATTTCAAGAAACATCTCCAGAACGCGATCCGTAATATAAGGTTTGTCAGGTATTAACCTTAATAAAATCGATTAAATATACTGTATAGAATGTAACTTTTTCAATTGAACTGAAAAAATTCTAGAGTTATCAGTGAACTGCGAATATTTATACAAACATGGATTTTCATAGTCTGATTTGCAAAAACTGGAATTACACGGTCGATTCCGTTGAAGAATTTCTCAGTTTCTAAATAAAATTTTATCAAGTTCATCTAGCTTTATTAATTCATAAAAATTCATTAAACATTTTCACTATTCTGACTTGTAGGCAATCGTTTATGCTGTGAATGCATAAAAATTCGCAGTCTATTTACGAGTAATCTTTTATGTTAATCAATAGCAGACATGTTAAAATGACAAGATACTATTAATTCCAAGTTCAAACGAGTTGTTCACAATGTTTTGACAATCGGTGGACAAACTGCGGGAAAAGTGAACAAGACCGCTCAACGGACAAACTGCCATCTTCTATTTCAAACGATGACAGTCCGCATTCCATTCTATCTCAAGCTCGCTTGTCTCGCTCGTTCTGGTTGTCCTAGTCCCTGGCTGTCGAAATTTTTTAGTACCGACAGGAAGTGTCGTCATAAATTAACCTTTTCCAACCTGAATTATTTCTTCCCAACAAAAAAAGATATTTCTTGCATGTCAGAAAATCAGGGAAATTAGAAAAAAAGGAATGAACAAAAACTTGTATTTATAAATGAAAACAAATATTCATTAAACCTTTCGGTGCTAAATGATACCTACACGCCTACACATTCCATGAATTGGTCGCTACGAGCGCCATGGTCGTGTACATATACACGTTTCATGAATGTCATGCCATAAACACTAGAATATTTCGCGCACACGCGACCTGACGTGACCCATTGGTCAAAAGTATTACCACACCGAAAGGGTTAAACAATTCCTAAATGTTATTTTCGTGGATATACCCAGAGTTTGTTCAGTTACCATGAACAATATATCACTTCAAAAGGAAATCAGTTTTAATAATTGCTGATAGAAAACGCCAATATCATTCGAAAAATTGCTGTTTTACCTTCAATTCGGAATGTTTTTAGGACAAACCGTATATTCTCGCAGGTAGTCGTGGCATGAATCATAACAAGTTTCAGAAGAATAAACATCGAAGAAAGTATTTAAAACGAATTACACTTGCCATTAGTTGGCGTATCACGAAAGGGGAACAATAACCTCGAACGTTGTCTCGTCCCAGTTCAGACCCGAATTACCTTCGAGAACGTGCGACGGAACCGAATGGTCTGCTCCGCTCAGACGTCGTACGGTGAGAAAACCGCGGGGAACGACGGGGAAGCGGCGATGGTCTATTCAATTATTAGAGTCACAGACGCGTGCAGGAATGGCCGGCCGAAGGCACTAGAATAGAACGATGAACTCTACAAAATTGTCGCCGGGCACGTGTGCAACTTCCCTAACAAATGCTCGGCCCGCCTCCATCAGTGCCCTGACTCGGTTTTCCCATTTAATCTAGCACGAAGAAGACATTGTTCGAGCTTGTTCTAATAATTGATGCCGCGGGAATGTAGTTTACTTCACCGAATAACTGTCAAAGTTCACCTGTTCCAACACATCGGTGAACACAGTTCGAATTGTTGACTCTGAATTGGCCGTATCTGAGGGGTTATTTCGACCCGGGTATTTCTTGCTCGCAGTTCATAATGGCTAATTAAGGGACCACTATAGTTTGACGCTCTGAAAATAAGGCAATTTTTAGGGAAATTTTTAAAAGAAAAGTATCGAGTATTATAATTCCCCACTTTGTACGTTTATTAATTAACGTTCAAAGGGTGTACTCAAATTTTCTTAAAGAACAACAATTTTTATTCCAAATTACATTGGTTTTAATAAGAGGGGTTGATCGTTGCTGGCGGACATGATTTTAGCTACTGCAGTCATCTGAAACAAAAAACGCAAAACATTTCTTAATCTGTACGTGTGTGGTTTTCGTATAAACTAGAATTAAGTCATTATTTGCAAACTTCAAATTCTGCAACATAGAAAACTAACAAATTGTTTTCGCGTAAATGAAAACTTTCATTTGAAATGCTACCATCTATGCGTTTTTCAATATTGTTTATTAATTCTAATTCATACGATAACCAGACTCGTGTACCTTAAGGAGCTATGCTAGTGTGACGGGAATATAATAAGGCAATTTTTGGAAATTTTTTAAAGAAAAACTATTGAACTTATCAATTTGAATAATATATATATTTACTAAATAATGTTTGTAAAGTATGCTATATTTTTATAAAGTAAAAACAATGTATTTTTTAAAAGTTACAGTTCGTTTGTGAGAGCGTTTTAACGAAATTTCCTTTCCATGGCGGCCATAGTATAGACTCTTGTGGTTGTGTGAAATAAAAAAAAACGAATATTTTCTTAATTTGTATGTGTGGCTATAGCCCGTACCAGAATAATTTAAAAAATTTGAGAAAGAAAAAAATGGCGACTTCCCAAACGAAAGGTTTAATTTATTTGCATAAAAATGGCTGGTTTTTTAACCCGCAAATTTGCAATTTTTAATATATTGAAAAACTTATGGTACGGGCTAGAATGACACATCTGATGAACAGATATGCCCAGTTTGAACTAAATCGGTCAATTCGTTTTTAAGTTATCATGGACGCCGATTAAGACAAAGTAGCTTCGAGAAAAACGCGATCAAAGTTTCAAGTACTGTTTTGGAGCATAAAAAGAGAAATGTTTTATACTTACAGCTAATCACCTATTCCGGGCCATAAAAAACACCTTCCTCTTCCTCAAAAAATTATTGCAAATTGCAAAAAAGAAAAATCCGATTTTCTGAAACCGTCACACTAGCATAGCCCCTTAAGAAGTGTTTAGCGTTTCTTGTTCCAAATGACTACACAGCCACAATCACGTTCACCAGCAACTATAAAGCCAAACAATAAACAGTGTTGCAGTCTCACTCACTCGCAATATCCGTATTGCTCGAGGGCCAAAAAGTGGCCTATTCACGGACACCACTGTAAATAGAGTAGGACTGTTTCCCCCTTCCTCCACTCTCGGCTTCTTACTAGGGGAAACATTTCATTTTTTGTCTCGGCCGAGCAAACTTACGTTACCGTAGTTAAAGAAGTTTCACTTAAACAATTTGAGTATATTTTTCGAATGTCAATTAATGAACGTAAAAAGTTTGGAGTTACAATAATCAATACTTTTCTTTTTAAAAATTCCTCAAAATTGCCTTTGTTTTCAAGCATCAACCAGACAGACCCCTTCAGATTACCGAAGGTATGCACCGTGGTATTAGTAATACGATGTTTACCTTCTAAAAGTTGATATTCTAAAGTATGTTAAAAATGTTTGCATATTAGCATATGACAATACCTGTGTCAATCTAAAGGACAGAGTACTTGCGTCCATTGCAAGATAAATTACTTTAAATTGTTATTATGCAAATTTAATCGCTTGCCTTATAATATCAAATCAGAAATGTTAAAGGTTAAACAAGTTTAATAAATGTAAATGTCATTCATTTCGCTTGAGTCAAAATAGAGTACACCTACTATAAATATAATTATCTTACAGCGATTAATTGCTTTATTCTGTTAATAACTTTCAAACGACTGAAATTAGTAACGTTTTGATAATCAATTACTTCTTCATTAAAATCATGAATCATTGAGCCAAAATTGTTGAATTATGCTAACGAAAACGAGTTTCACGAGAAGTTAAACACTCCTTGGAACAAGAGCAACGTTTCTTCTTTTTTTCTTTAAAGCATCGCAGTAAAACAGTAAAAAGATGAACCTGCGATCAATTAAGCGTAATTGGTTCTGTGTTTGCTTCCTCATAATTGTTTTCTGTAAGTACTGTAATTACTTTCCTATTATCGAATGAAACAATGTAATCATTCGACTTGTTTACGTTCCATGTTGGAGATTCTCGAAATTCTCTGGATTTCTTCATGCACTATTCTCCCATGTCGAACGGGATCACATAAAAGATAAAAGACACAATAATTGAATTCTTCTTTACTTCATTACATTTTCTCATTTTAAGTCGAAAGTATTAAAGTTAGTTTTTAAGTTTGAGAATAATTTTTGGTACTTTGTCGTGTCCGAAAAATTGAATTACTTAGACATTTATTAACAATTTCGAATTAATAAGTTGTACGAGAAAAATATTCTTTTCTTAAATAATAACATGTACACTCACTAACAGAACAAGAATTAGCCGCGCAGGGTGAACGTGATCTCGCGAAAGCCAACTTTGGAAACAAAGAGACAGCATTAGGAAAGTCGCCTGTGCACTTCATACCTAATCAAACGAGTCAAGTTCGTAATTACAAACGAAGGGAGGTGATGACCACTTAGGTATGACAAGGACAGATACAGATACCAGCCAATAGCTGGGCTTAGCACACGAATGTTTTGGTTATTTTTACTGACTCGTCTCGTTGGACGGATCATAGAACTATGTGCTGACGCGTATATGTATTTCTATCCGATCAATAAACATGACAAGCTTTCGAAAATACCCCAAATTACAAATAAACTAATTTCTTCATTTTGCATTCTACGCTAAAAATTATGAAAGATCTGAGAAAATGCGTTATTGTAACATTTTAATCATTGTTATAGGCAGAAATGGACAAATTCATTATCCAGATCTGGACCTCAATTCAAAGTTTAGCAGAAAAGAGATGAAAGGTTGATCGAGGAGCAATCGGTATCTTCGAACTATTGAATGGATTTAAGACAAGTCTCTATATGTAGAAATGATGAATTTTATTTTAGTTCCCCTATGTAATGGACTTTACACTGTTTGGTTCGGAACAAAATATGAACTTAATATTATTTTTAGACTATTATATTACAAATTAGATATCTTAGAACGAAATAAATTGTACCACCGGAAAGGGGGAAATATTTGATACAGGAAACATATAAAATGTAATTTTTTGTTTTAAAATGAATTCAATACACTCTGACTCTGGAGTCCAGAGATGTGTAAAGAGTTTCGAATAACGAATAATAGATCAAAACAAGCTCTTCGCTATTTCTAATTGATTAAACGTGGAAATTTCAATTTCTACTACAAAATAATGTTTCTCCTTGAATGAGTAAACAATTGACAAACAATTATTTATTAATGATACTGCCAGTTTCACCATGCGTTATCCGAATAATATTATTTATTCATTTATTTATTAACGGGATAAATACCCTTTAGTACAAAGTTATGGTAACAAGAGAAGGATGTATATAAAAATGATAATAAATGATAAAGTCATATTAATTATTGACAGTGCGAAGAAACGAATTATTTAATGCTGGCGGAGAGTGATTGAACAAGTTAACAGAGTTACAGAAATCGTTGGCTAACTTCGAAGCACGGTCGAAACAACCAAGTTAACCATACGGTGAGTTTTGATATAAAGCAGGCTGTAATAACGAGTGCTCCGAGATGGTACATAAAAGTTTAATAATTCTAGAATCTCCGAGCAATTCACCCGGCTAAGGAGAATTATGCCCAACTCTGGGTATAGGAGGGTACTAACCAGTCATAATCTGAACGCTTCAGTAGATCTAGTGTTAATCGAAAGTTTAAAAAGCCATGCGGCCATTTAATAATTCCTACGGCGCGAGATTACGCAGTGGTGATGGCTATTAAAGCGAGTGATCATCGCCTCGGACACACCTGTTTTTTCGATACACGTGGAAAGTGTGCTGCGCTGCAGAAAATTAACTATCTCGATCGGCCGACAACGCGACGAAGAGTCCCCTTTTAACGTTTCTTCTGTGGGAAACTAACGGGGAGGCGGGAAGGTCGGAAAAAAACGATGAGATATTTATGAGGGTAAACGAATACGTATAAAACCACGGTGACTATAAAACGAGTATAATTTCGCGTCGAAAGTTGGAATTACAGCCGCGCTTATTTCCCCAGCGAAGTATTTCACTTCTGGGAAATAATTGAATTTTCCCTGAACTTGAGCTTCCTCGGAATTAAAAGTGTCATTTACATAATTACGGAGAAATTAAATCAGTGGCATTACCTCCCTTGGCGTGTAACGTGTCCGTTGATCTTGCAAGAAGAAATTATAATAGGCGTTGGACGAAATTTTATTTGAACTTGTGAAAAGTTGCGTTAAACGGGGAATTTTTATGAGATCACGCTCTTCTTTTAAGTTTATTGTATTTTGTGGCAAATATTCTTTTATTCTTCTCGCTGAGATTGTATAGCAGCGTGATTATTTTAGAATTGGTCGGAAATGTATTATGTAGGTGTAGTAATGAATAATTCATTATTTTTTTATCGAATTCAATATTTTTAAGTTTCTAAGGAAATAAAAAATCGTATGATCTTTTAATAATATTTATCATTATTCTCTAACATTTGAAGTGAATTTTTATAAAATATATTACCTTTCACCGATAAAATTTACTTTCACGAACGTTTTAGTAGGTTTATATGAAAGCCTTAATCTTATTAACCGTTGTTGAAATTATTATTGTTTTATAGAATATCATTTGCAATAAGTATATAAAATTTATATGCCAGTGATTATATAATTAATAACATGTACCAACTGAAATACGGATAACGTACTTAAGAATCAAAGTATGTACCTTACATATGTACAGGGTGTATCAGAAAAAATAATTCTTTTAATATAAGTTGTACAGGAATTAAAACAGAATAATAAATTTGGTAATTATATTATCGTTTAAAGCACACATTTAATTAGTTGAATGTTAAAGTATGAAAATCACCACTGCTTGCGATTTTTAACATGGCTGTCATCTTACACAAAGCGCGCTCTATATATATATATAACCCCAAATTCTTGGATTCGTCTTCGAGATCGTCGTTATGGTAGTTATTTTTATTTCTGGTCTGATTTAAATGGACAGAAAGGAAAGAAACGCACTAAATGAATCCATATTCACGTTAGCTTTTACGCTCTGTAGGTACTGCTCAAAAACAGCGACTAACAAGCAAGGGTGATAAACTGAAAGTAGACATAACAAACTCGAGACTCGTTCACGTACTATCACCGAACAAATTTCTATGATCTCGTTTTCTGTCTCTCGGCAGTTTTACAAGAGTGATTGTACTGTTTTTAAGTTCGAAAGTGTACACAGGCATACCATGAAAGTAATTTATTAGAAGGTTCGAGGATCGTATTCAGTCGACAGTAAGCTCCAGTTTATGAGAAAATATGTGTTTAACATTTCACACAATAAACTAAATTATGTCTTTGGTACTTATGATCGTAAGAAGTAACGAAATTAAAGACTACTTGCATCTCATTTTATAGATATTTTTATTTAATCTTTTTTTCTCACCAATCATTACGTTTTCTTCTGTACGCGAAAAACCTGTTTTTCACACCATTTCGAATATTTTTTAACAATGTTCCCGCACAATTTACGCGTCTCAATTTCATTTCTGAACCATTTCAAGGAAAAAAATAGTCAAACTAAATTTTTGTAATACCGGTTTTGAAGGCTAATTCGATTGGACTAGACTTACATGAACAGTGGAGAACGCGATTTTCGGATGTCGAAAAACAATTTGGCTAAATACTTTTCCTATATGTATAATTCATATTTTCATAATGTCTTTCAATAAAGTAAAATTAATTTTGATTTTAATTATAATTATACATTTTACCTTTGCATACGCTTCCAAGAATTTTCAAAATATTTACTGCTTACACGATATGTGTCCACTTTAATTACGAATTGTACACCGCGTTTCGAATAGTTTCGTGTGACCTTTTAATTTTTATGGGCATTTTCTTCGATAATTTCTTCGTCAGTACATAAATCGTGTGTTGCTAGTGACTAGCTTGATTCCACGGAAATCAGCTTTATTGGTACGATGTAAAAGTACAAGAAAATGCTCTGGAACCATTAAGGTGCCACGTTACATACCGAGGACCAATACAAGGTAAAATTCGGCTGATCAGAAATTATGTTAATCGTAAATGTCTAGACACCGTTCATGGTCGTAAATAAACGCAACCGAGAATGTTCACCTACAACATTAAGATGCGAGTCATTAAACAGAGTATATGCGCATAAACGGTGTTTTCTGAATTTCTCGATAATATTCCGATGGAATTTCTCCTACGAGAACTAAAAGCTGAACTGGAATGTGCTCAGTTTAATTTGACCTGAAGTGGATGTTTGATTTTAATGATGCTTTTTATTACAAAAATCCGTGAATTAAATTAACATTAATAGTTGACGTATATTACAATCAATGTACACAGAGGTAAACATATTTCTTCCATGCATTTCACCTTGGTTCAATTTAATTCATGAAACAAGTAAAATAAATAATATTTTCATTTTATATAAAATTCGATCAAATTCTCAACACTAAACCTACCACGACTGGTCAAATAACCAATTTTGACGTTCTAATTCCTGCCTCTTTGCAGGGTTCATTAGGTTTAGTGTTAACAGGGTGAACAAATTTCTGACCGATTCCAATTTCTGTACATTAACCCATACAAATCTATCTTTGCAAAAACCCTCCCATTTTAGTTATAATTGACAGAGTAGTTATCATTTACCATGGATCTCGGTTGTATCTTCAAATATTCGTTTGAGAATTCGAGAGAGCAGGCTTTTTGTTTGTTTTTCAATTCAATAATTTTCTATTTTTAATGGTAAGCAATTAGGATGAAAAAGAATTTGTCTAATTTTAGCCAACTTTTGAAGTCAAATGCATTTGATTTTAACCCTCAAGGACACGGACAGTGAATACGCCATTCCTGTTTTTCGTAATTTTAAAAGGCAGCATCAGGCTTTTCGTTTGTCTTTCAATTCAATAATTTTTTATTTATAATGATTAACAATTAGGATGAACAAAAAAATTTGTCTACGTTTAACCAACTTTTGAAGTCAAATACTCCTCTGTAATGACGGTCGTATCAGAGGATCCATGTTCATGGCGACTTCTGCGTGACGACAGTCAAGCTATTGCAACACGGTGCCACGCACCGGACAGCGTTGTGGTAATAATGAATCTCGTATCCGCGCCTAACCAGCTCCAGCGAGTCGTAGTCGTAAATATTTCTCAGCTAGGTGTAAAACAACATGCAGAGGCGGGTCCGTTGGCTTGGTGTGGCACCACGAAATTACGCTCTCCATTAAGTTGTTTCTTTCTAACCGGACCATTATTTACGATGGCTTCGCTCTAAACGACGATATCCCGGTAAATGCACCTGTGAGACGCGCATACAACCGGACCGCCTCGCGGAAACATCGCGCGTACGAACACCTTGTACACGCGCGCGCGCGAGCCGTGGAAATAAGGAGGACGATTGCTTAGCTTGGCGCAGCGGTCCGAAGTTGTTGTTATGTAACGATGGGCGTAACAAAAGCAGCGACGGCACTATGGATAATTCATAGGCGTAGTATCATCTCGAACAACGTTGCGTACAACAATCCGGAATCGAAATTTAACAGCTCGTACACGTGTAGGGGAAAGGTGTCTAAAACGATCCCTCGGGGTAAAATGATTCCTGGGTGCTCTGTGGTTATTAGTGGTGCTATATCGTAATGTCGTTCTATAATAATTCTCCTCGCACGTCACTAGCCGTTGCTCGAAGTGCCATGTGAATATCAGTGTTCTGTGTGTTGTCCACGAGAAAAATTTAACATTACTGCAATTTATCTAAGATAAGGTATGTTTGAATGTTGTGCAACTTTTGTCATAAACGGTTTAATGTAACAGCTGCTACTTACGCGGGTTTAACCACAATTCAATAATAAGTTAATTAATGTTTCGTTACCGCATGTCCCCGGAGATCATTTTATACACATACATTACAAAATGATCCTTATGTATGCCTTCAAAGAAATGTGAATAAAAAGTATAATTGATCACGTAGCTAAATTTTATTTAAGTCAATGATAAGAAAAATAGACTAACTTACAAAAACTACTCTACTTTTATTTAAAGAATGAGCGTTTGTATTTTTTATATAAATTATGCCGTAAAGGGATCGTTTTAGACACCTTTTCCCTATTTAGCTGAAGCAGTAACAAATTTTTGGAACTTGTAATTTTATTTAACCCTCGGTAGACGGACGACAAGACAACCGCGCGCAAAGGGGACGTTTGATCAATTTTGACCTGTAGTAAATTTTGTTTGATACTGTATATACAAATTTTACTACTTTTATTTATTTATTAGCTATTTCTAGCCGGAAATATCACAAGGGAAGGATCCCAACTGACGATTTCGATTGTAATGAGGTTTTGTAAGATATTAGTATACAGATTCCTAATGAAACATCAAATGTGGACACTCGATAATTTTCAGGATATAAACAATTAATGTTACATACCTATAACATTGTTGAATGCCCAACCTAGGAACCTATTGACTTTGATTCATTCTATGAATAACTGCGACCGTGTTGCTCTGTCCCAAACACGTTAGTCACCCTTATTTCTCCCAAAGTCCACACCCCTACTTAGTCGTCCTGTACAAAGGCCTACGAGCATCCTTTTCCTACCACAAAACAATAGTACATATACGTATAAGGCCCTATGCAATTTCACAAATAGCTTAATTCTTGTTCAGTCACTCTGACGCTTAGTGCTCCGTTACAAATAAAAATCTCTTATTAAAGTTTCATTTAAAAAAAATTGTTCACGTTCCATCAGGTCCGGATTAAGATTTTTTCTGGCCCAGGGCTATCAGATTTTCTGGGTCCCCTTAGCTGAAAAGCGGGAGGGGACGGAGTTTAAAAAATATGTAATTTATTTTAAATATTATACAATTAAATAACATTTAATCAAATCGAAATGGAAGGTACAGAACGGAGCCCCACTGGAACCTGGGGCCCGGGGCTACAGGCCGCTGCGTTCCATCACCCAGAATCCAACAATATATTATGAATATAAATCGAAGTTATCGTAGTTGCGTTGACAAAATGGGATCGTTATCTGGCAGGTAAATAGGTCCTGCGAATGATTCTCCCCTTCAAGGAAACATTCTTTACTTCACAATTTAATTGCTGTACCAGCTGTACCGGACCTAAATTATTTTGCGCTCTAGGTCAAGCTAATTAACACTAGGTTTACGAGCATTTATCGTGTACGAATCTCCACGGCATGCGTCAACGAACCCGCAGATTTTCTTTAAAAAACAACTTATTTTATATAATACACAATTATGATCTCTGAAATTAATGCATAGCTATAGAGATAGGTATACCACATAGAGAATTTCGAGGTTAGAAAGCATTCGAAATGCGTCAAAATGACGTGTCCCGTAAACCTAGTGTTAACGCGCCCTTTATTTTCCAAATTAATTACGTTATTTTAAAATTGAATTGAAATTTATAATTATCCTTGCCACTTTCCTCGAAAAATTTTCTCCTAGTTCCTTCAAATCAACTGTTGCAGCTTGGTCGTATGTATATTTTCATTCATTACGTTAAACAAAATGCTATTATTATTATATTTGCTGCACCCTTCAATAAAACCGGCTGGATTTTTGCGCCATCTCATGGTTTACGCCCTAGACGACTGCCTAGAACGCCTTAATGGTAGCGCTGGCCCTGTGTATCAGCATACTTGTTGCTGGCTGGTAAATGTTATGCATGGTTAGACTGTAAAAAAATCAGTGACACAACGGAAAAAAGCGTGCGATTTAACGCTGAATAGGTCAATGGCGAATGCATTACGCGCGGATGGAAGCAGAGGAAAAAAAGTTCAACGCGCGCGGTTAACCAGGCGAGGACCATGCAAAAATGATAATCCCTGACCGTGTGACAGGCACGTTTACGCTCAGCGTACGGTTGTTCTCGCGCGTACAAACCGGACGACGGATAATACATATATTGCGGACGCGGGGCATCGCGTGGATGAAGCGGTGACGCAACCGAGCAGCAGCTCTCGGGCATTCGTTGCACGCTGAATATGGGGTAGGAACCAGTTGACTTTGACCCCGCATGAACCGTCGAACGTGGTGCGTATTTCTCGTGTGTATTGTGCATCCACTCGTGCAAGTCGTTCCACGAACATACTGAGACGGACAACCGCGCGTTCGCCCGGCAATTAAAGTTTTGACAACCGAATGAGTAGATATTCACGTTACTTTTCATGATGTGGCACTAAATGTGCCGTTATTTTTTAAAGTGGCACGGGTACAATTTTTGAAAAAAGAAAAGATGAGATAGAGATAGCGTTACAACTACGGATGTGTAGCTGCTTTTTATATTTATAACAACAAAATCAATAAAGTATAATATTCTCATGAATTAGTCGAAAGATGTTTGGCTGTTAAATGGAACTGCATAAATGTTGTTTTTTGGAACTGGTATAAGTCCATTTGTAAGAATGACTCGATGTATTTAACGCGTTCGCTACCGCCATTCACGGAGAGACAGTTTTAGAAATACAGGAAAATACGGACAGAGTACAAAGACAATTTAGAAATTGTAAATTGGTTAAGGATATGCTGGATGAGATTTAAAAGGGATGTGCCATGTGAAATGTTATACAGAAGATCGATGGAAAGAAGTAAAGTATTTAAAGTCCTATTTTTGTCCCGAAAACGAGGAAGGCCAACAAATTTTAGTACAGTGAAGGCTCTATAAGAGTTTCAAACTCAGGACCGCTTCACACCTTTCACGGTGCACCACGAATCCTTTCAAGACCGCACAAACCTATTTTTTGCCCGAAGCCCGAGTTCTACGGCCTCTTCCCCCTCCTCCCCCCTCAGTGGTGGGGATGAATTAAAAACTCTCACGAGGAACTTCCTATCCAACTCTCATAGAGCCTGTACTGTAAAATAATGTTATTGTCGGTATATATAAATGCAAAACTTATTATTGTACATTAGCTAAATATACCACATGAAGAATTCATTGTATTATATACCCCCTGTTCACCACGAATATTTCAAAAAACTGATTATTTATTAACATTATCTACCTTTACGATTGTACTTTCATTGTTTAAAATGTTTCTTTTGTTATACTTATTATAGTAAAATTCTTAATAATAATTCTAAATGCAGTAAAATGCGGAGAAAGGAAGTGAAACGATGCCGTCCGTTTGCAAGGTTGCTCGTCCTTTTAAATTCACGCGTAACAGAATACACTTCGTTCTGTAAAATAACAATCCGCGCGGATAACAGTGATTACGACCGCTTTAAAGTCTTACAACTTCGTTGATGCCGATAAATACACGTGAACATGCGATTTGACTTCTGTAGTTGCCACTTACCCGCGAAGTCAAACTCGTATGTCAGATGAAGAGACTCGTTACGAAGTTACGTGATCGGCACTTTAACTTCGCGAGTGAGTACACGCGTATGTAACCAACGGAATTGCATACCTTTGCGTCCAGGTTCTCAAGTGACTGGAATTATCTGGTAAAAGATCGGTTGTCAAAGTGTTCTCCTTTTTGCCATCCCAGGGTGGAAGCCCAACGATTGGGGAAAGATTGAGAGTTCACCTTATAGCCGCCCATACATCAGCAACATCGGCTTTTACACTGCAACCAAGTATCCTTGGAATTTGTCAGAACAATTATAATTGTCGCATCGTACAATTTATTGTTTAAAAGCAGGTAATATTACGTCGTGGAATTAAGGAGAACGATCATATACACTCCCGCTCATAACTAGACTACGGATTTTTATACAAATTGGTATTTCCTAAACCAATTCATACAGTGAAGAGCAAATGTAGGAATTTGTTTCTTTTCTTAAGTATCGTATTAGGTTCGGATTAAACTAGAAAACTGATTGGATCTAATGAAAGTTTGGTGTTTTACTGTATTTTACAGACCTATATGTATAGGCTACAAATTCATAAAATCCGCAGTCTACTCATAACCCTTGTGTAGGCAACCGGGTAGCCGGGTATCCAGGTACCCATTTCTAGATTTCCTTTCACAATTTTTTATGTTCTTGTCTAAAACAGTACTTGGTATATTATAAGAAGAAAAAACTAAGAGCTTTGGAAAAGTATGAAAGTATTCCGGCGGTCTTACACCACATTATCAGAAAAATATCAAATAACCCACTGTTGAACTTAAATATCCCATCACTAATAAATCTGCACTTTACACCTGTATTAAATTCTTTAAAAATAATTTCTTCGCCAACATAATAGTGGAGGGAATACGTTCACCATTACGCGTTAAGATCACTCGATATGTATCAAGGATCACTTTTTGTCGTCGGTAAATATACAGATTAGAATATAATAGCCACGCATGTTCAATGATTCGCCGTGAACGAGAGGGAAACATATAATCGTATACAGCAAGAGATTATTATAAATCAATCGATTTCGATCTCAGCCGTTGCCTCGATTCAGCGTATCGCGACGCGTTTAAGATCCCACCGCCGTGATCTTGAGAAAAACTTTGCACTCAAGCCGTAGCCCCGCAATCACGGGGTAATTTCTAATTACAGACGAATCTGGCGGATACGTGTAGCTGCAAGGATTCCGTGGTAAAATTACGGCCGTTTTCCCCCGCTGGGCGAGATCATTTTCGCAATTTACGCGTAATTCGCCACCGTTCGAACGGAGGTAACACGAACCTGGCGCCCAAACTTGCTCACCTGACAGTTCCCGTTTATTTATACACAGCTCATTGTTAAAAATTTTAATGTCCGTTCGACGAAGGAAAGAGAGATTACATGAAATTACATCATCCACCCATAATTTGCGCGTGGTAAGCGGCACCGATATCGAGTCTTACCGATCTCGAAGTTGCCGTTGAACGTGTCGAGATGAGGTTCAACGCTTCGGTTCGATGTCGAGGGGTGTAAAAGTAAATACATTATATGTGATGTGCTCTGGTAAAAAGGATTATAATTAATTTATAATTAATAAAAGTGCCCCCCCCCCCCGAGGAGGTTTTGGTTAAACAAAGAATTTTGATCAATTTAATTGCATCGTTTTATAGAGCATAAAAAACCATTACATTTTTATTCTAACCATTTTTTTATGTCTACGATAGTTTGAAAGATCTACAGGGAAATATGGAAACACCTATCTACCTTCAAGGGATGTTTTCACCCTGAAGAACTGAAATTGCGCCAAGAACAAAAATTGCGCTATACTTCTCTTGAGGTCCCCTACAAACCTGCAGAGTTAAAAAAAATCGGAATTTTCGGGTTACCGAACTTCCCTTGTACGATGATAAAGGTAAAAGGACAAAACGGTAACACAAAGTAAAATCGTAGCAATAATCGTAACACGTCTCTTATGCACCAATTCTTCGCAAGGCTTACAACGTACTGTCTTTCCTTGAAGAACAATACCGCTGCCGATTTTGAAATCAGGTGCTCGTTGTCCTCACATACACACACATTACACACCTCACCGGCTGTCGCGTGGTAGACAGTGTTTACTTTCTTTGTTTCTGTCTCGGCATCGCGCGATTTCGAATTAACTGTTTTGCGAGTACACGCACGCACACGCACACACACACTCATATCCACACCCGTTGCAACTCACACTACATTCTCATATACACCGGTTTTGTGTACTTACATGTGTTGCAAATGTATATGTATCCCTAATCCGCGCATCGTGTTCCATGAATTAGTATAATTGCCCACTAAAGAGTTCCCTTCCCTCGCTTTTTATTATTCTCGTCGCGGAAAAAATCGGTCATTAGAAGAAACATCCGCAGAGATTTCACGAAAATATTTTCCTTCGTGATTTACACAGGATTCGTTGCCTCGTTAATTCTCGTGCCGTTGAAAAGAATGCCTGATGTCTACAGTAACCTCGTTTATGGCAGCGATAAATGTGGACTACCACGAAAGAGCAATTTCATTCAGCGGCATATGCCGTCATTACTAAAACGATTGCATTGACCCTCGAATAATGTAATTTATCTCGCCCAGATATAGTCACGGATTCCGTGGAGGGTGCGAACCAGAATAACTTCACGATTTATGCACCTTTCGGTGGGATTGTATCTGCCGTTCCGCTAAAAGTCCGTCAATTAACATTCATTCGTAGCCGACAAATTAACAGCTTCTGATTCGATCGAGATTTTTACTTTAATCACTGCTCAATTAAAACGTGATTCGTCGCGATATTTTCGTGTCCGATGAAATCTATTAACCGTCTCTTTTAAAGAAAATATAATAAACTAAAATATATAAAGTATATTTTCCAATATATTTACCTTTCTATTTTGTGAATCCTGATTGAATTAAGAATCTATTTGGTTAAAATGTTCGATAAATTGAATTAGTATGGCCGTAAGATTGGCATATAAGTATTTCACATTGAAATCGTCCTTTTAGTTATTGGATGGTTTGACAAACTGGTGTTGTAATTTGAAGATAGTCAACGGAAACAGAGATAATAACCCTTGTATTCATATAGCAAAAAGGTATTTATTTTTTCGTTAAATTTTAAATAGTAGTAGGTATATGTGTATATACATTGGTAAAGTTGAAAGGGGGTTATGACATTGCAATATTTCTTCTGACTACTTACACAGTAGTGTTTGTTAAATTACATGATAAATTGTTTGATAATTGGTTATGAGAATTTTAATTTTTTTTATTTATTTAAAATCAGAAATCTATTGCATCCTTATAATCTTCACTATTGCTTAATGTATTTAATATGAATATAAATTGACGAAACATAATTACTATGCTAATTTCTATTATAAACTTCTTACATACAATTCGTTTCATATTAAACCTTATTAAACAAGTAAATAATCGAAAAGAATAAAGTAGGATTGTATAATTCCACAAACTGTTTCTAATATTTGAGTATGCACGCAACAATTTAATTTGCGAAATAATTTGATAATCACTTTAAACATACATCATCTCCATCGAACGGCTCATTCTGTGCACTTCTTTCAAATACGAACATCCGAACCGAATAAAACTGATTATTAATGCTAGGAGATTTAGCGCTCATATAATTTTATTCAATCAAACCATAATAAAATTTTTAGTAAATTTCTTAACTAGTGAAATCTTTGATCGAATGGATGTGTTTTACGATCTATCGCGGTTGCGGTGGATATTACTTACGCGAGCTCTTTATACCGTCGTTAAATACGGAATTCCGCGAAAAATACCTTTCATTGTCGAGCACATGTTGCAATCATTCGAGGGCGAACACCATTCGCCCTCAAATCTCTGATTGGACAGGGGAAAACGGACGGATAGAGTCATGTATCAAACGCCGGAGGCTAAACAAACCTTTATGTTTTCCCGGGAAAATTTACGAGTTCGACGAAATGAAGGACTGAACCGCCGATTCGTCTTCGTGTCGACAGCTCGAATGAAGAATGCGCGGACAAAATTATTGATATCATCGCGCTTCCTCTCTTTGTGAACCAAAATGGCGAGGACACGGCCGCAACATGTGGACCTTGTTAACTCTCCTCGCAATGATGATATCTCCCTTCGTCGACGCGAAACTTTCCCCCATTCGTTTGCTTACCAAGCTGGCCATCAGTGTGTCAATTTTGATATTTCAAACTGTCGGCTCTTTTGTCGGATGCGATCAGAATATATTTTCGAGTAAAATACTGCTGATGTTTTGGCCTAAAAGTGATTTTCCTGCAATCAGATCTTTGAAATTTGTTTTTAATGAAAATAAAATTTATTGCATTACCATATTATTATAACTGTGGAATCAATTTATATATTGTCTATTATTTCTCGATTATTATCCTCAATTTTACTGTACACGATTATAGTTATGTCAGTAAAATATCAAGTATGAATTAGATGTTCGTACTGTCAGAGGCAGAAAGATAGAACACTTTAAAAATGACTTAATTTCTATTTATGGAATAATGTAAATTAAAGTTCTTGTATATGCATTTTTTCTGATTGTGTTCTGTTGATATAGATATGTATGAAATTAAATTAAATTTTAACAACAGATTTAGTTTTATAAAAAAATATATATAAGTAGTATATATTAAAGAAATTCAACGGGGTAAAATCATACCACATTTGTTGAAAAATTGAAATTATAAACAAATTAATTTATTATATTCAGTTTTTAATATTTTGTGGGACCTCCTTTTCATTTAATGACTGTATATTCTCCTTAGCAAAAATTTGTATAGTCTTTTAATGTTCTTTTGTTTTAATTGTTCTTATTCGTGTTCAATACATTGTTTTAATTCATTGACAGGTTCAAACTATCTACCATTGCCATATATTCCTCTGGCACGATAAACAAGTATGTACCATAAATTCTCAATAATCTTAAGAACAGGAGAAGTTACTGGCCAGTCCAAACAATGAATTTTTTAGTAGAAAAGTACTTCTTATCACTTTCGCAGTATGTGATTAAATGTAATGATAAAAGTACTTCTTATTACTTATCAGTCTTATCGTGTTGGAATACATCATTATTTCCGGCAATTTTTGTGACAGAACGTACATAGTTGTTCATTAATCATTTCAAGGAATTCGCTGCTATTCATTTGATCTCTATATCAATTTTATTTCCATTTTATTTAATAATTAAATATTATAAAATTTATAATTTTATAATTATAATTTATATCTATAATTATAAATTTTATTCCGTTGTTATTATGTATTTTATAGAACATTAACCGAGAGAGGATACAGTGAAAACAAACACTTCGTTAACAAAACTACAGAAGTTCATATTGTAAAAATTGTTAACTATAAAGAAATTTGAATAATATTAACTGTACCCGACGTATTAATTGTGCAACAGAGAAACATACTATTAAAACAAAAGTATTTTAGTTGACAAAATCCAATAATATTGGAAAGAAAATTTCCCCCCGCTAGATGGCGCATCTTTCTCGCTAGTAAAAGTACGAGAGCAGGGCTATAACAGAGGAGCGCAGTGGTAGGTTCGATACTCTGGTTTCCCTTCAAACCACGTATAAATCTTTCGCCTTTTACTAAAGATTTCCGTGGAGGGGAGCAATTGATGAGTCTAATACAATAATTTTTTGTTGTACCCGACGCAAGTTGGGTCATCATAGTAATGAAACATAATTTAGGTTTTTAGTGCCACCTTTCATTTTTCTGTGTAAGAAAAAAGAAAAAACACTCCTCATAAAGACCCCTTTAGTATTTTGTACGCTATATGAGCGTACTTCATTCAAAGCCTTTTATCCCACTTAACTTGTTTTTTTTTTCAATAAAAAAACGTTTAAATGACAGAATTGATTATTTTCGAAGAAAATATTTTTAAAAAATAATAGGGGTGGGTATGTATACTCATCTGTTACTGACATACCAAAGTCATAATGTTTAATGGAGTATGAGAATTACAAAGAATTATGTAAGTAACATTATAATACAAAGTACACTGCGGAAGACAATTAAAGGATTGCATATAGCAAATCTTGGTCTCCGATAATGCAGTGTTATAATTCCTGAACTTTTTAGAACTCTTTATAATACCGGAACTAGATATTATTATCATATGCGGAAGTCATTCTTTCGTTTGGTTAGCGCAACTGGACCAAGAATACAATAGCGATGCTCTAAATGAGGAGCCAAGTGCAGCCCGCCGTCTCTTTTTGTACGGCTCGCAAGCTCAGAATAGATTTTACAATTTCAAATTTTTAAAAATTTCAAAGTACACATTATAACGTGTGCTTAGCTACAACGCTCTTAGTAGCTAAAATATTTATTATTTGGTCCTTTACAAAAAAAGTTTGCCGACCCCTGCTCTAAATATTTTGAACAGTATATGGGGTGTTTCAGGTCGGGTAGTACATTCGGGCCAGGACGTGATTCTATAAGAAAATATAAGTCGTTAAATAAATGTTTTCGGATGATGCATCGTTTTCGAAATAATCGAACTTAAAAATCTTTTGGAAACACGGGCAATAGAATAGGACTTGTCTGACGCGTCTGTTCAATACACGCTGTTTCTACTTATTATCACCGCGAATAGACATATTTTAGATGAATGTTCAAACCTACTTTTCTCGAAAACGAAAAAAATTAATTCGTTTTTTTCAACTCATATACTTCTTCTTATAGAATGACCTCTTGCCTTGTACTACCCGACCAGAGACACCCTGCGTTATAATACTTTCAATATTTTGAAGAAAAGAGACGATAATAATGATCGGGAACTTTCTTCAACGTCTGGAAGTAAAGTTAATTGCCTCACCTTCTCATTCCCTATTTTGCAAAAATGAACAGAAACATATGTATAAATATTTCCAAACGAATATTTTATTTAACTACAGATAACTCGTTCGTTCCGTTTCCATTATTATTAACAAAACCATCCTTGTATACACACCACAGAAATAATTGTTAATAAAGACGGTTATTGAATACGATCGAACACCATTTGCCAGGTGTAACATTCTCACAGTTCCAGACGTCTTTCGCGGTCGAAGTTCGACTGACGAAGAAATCGTTCGCCGCTCGGCAAGTGAACATAATTGAAGATTCTGGTCGACCTACAGTAACCGAACCACAATATTTCTAAACCTGCTGTAATTACATCTCGTTCCGGGAGATTACGTATCCTCGCGTCCATCCTTTTTTCTAATTATACGCTCCGCAAACCTGTTCCGCACAAATTTGCATCGTCTCGGAACTGCAACGTTTTCCAACTCGATCGCTTTTTAGCTCCGCGTATAGTAGTCGTCGGTCGCGTGAATGCGGCCGTCCCGCAAAACGAGCTATCCGAGCTGGATATCCCTCGAAAAATAATTCCCATCCGCGGACAGACATCGCAGTTCCAGCTTCATTCTTTCTATACTGGTGGCTTCTCCATCCGGACGTATTCATAGGTTTACCCGACCGAACTCGCGGTTCATAGGCGGAGCTAATGGGGGAATTAGCGGTAAGCGAAGGCGTTCGATGGGGATCTTCGTTTGTCGGCCGACCAATTACAGTATGCCAATATTCCACGGTCGTATAGCCGTCATTGCCAGTTATAGTACACACTCCTACGAAAAAGCGTACACTCGCGTTGATAAGTGTCAGGACACTGGGCGAATATGAAGTACCTAAGTCTAATAAGGCATTACGAAATTGTTGAACATTAAGGACATAAATATTGTTTAGGGGTCGTTAACACTATAACTACTAGCAGTGAATGTATTCTAAATTAACTTGTAAAATTTAATAATATACGTAATACGTGATACAATCTAGCGTAATACAGTCGCATATGAAATGTATACTAAATCAGAAGACAATGATAAATTGTACAAAAAGCGTTATTATAATTTCAGTAATTGTAAAATAGGAAATCTGCAATCCGTCATTTTTGCTACACTTGTGCTAATATCAAGTAACAAAAATGGCATGGAATGCACAGTTTTTGCGAAACCTCGCTGTTTCTTCTTACGAAGTAGGTATCCTAATATTGGGTCGAACAGAAAGTTGTTCCGTTTCGATTAGTAGTTATACTGTTGTTTTCATAATTTTATCTAGTCGTATTTTGAGCTTCTCGGTTCTTTTGTTGCTATAACAATTATCCAGAAACGTCAGGTAATACTAGGATGATTGATAATTATTGATACACTCCGCAGTGTCCGGTGATTTTCGCGCTCATCAAGAATCCCCAAATTGATGAACTGAGATCTGGCATAATTAGTTACCACTATATCTGCCCTTTCGGGCTATCACTGATTCCTGTTTGTTACTTGTTTTTTCTGTGTTGCAAATGCCTTTAAAATGGTCCATCAAAATATTCGTCACGTATGGTGTTATAAGTCTGAGAAATTACTAGTAATCGGCACTGCTGTCACAGAGACAGTAAGAAACATTTACGAAATGTATGAAGAGAATGTCAGTAAGGTTTGAATGCGATTAATTGTATTTTCATTGATTTTGCTACACATGATGCAGCAGTACGTTTTGGACAGTGAAATGTGATAGATGCAGATAATTTAATAACAATAAGTGTCATACGATATTAGAGTACTCACCACGGTTTAGTATGTTCTAATTATGTATAATTGAAACATTCCATCGCATCTATCAACATAATAACGAAAAAAAATTCCATTCAATTTAATACTTATGAACGGCAATGAATGTTGACTTTGATGAAACGATAAGTTTCGTCGTACTTTAAAAAATAAATATAAATAGTAAAATAGCGTGGAGAAAGAAGATTCGTTAGATCATATTGAAACGTTCCTGTAATACGTCGTCTGTGCACCAAGAACCTGTCCAAGTGAAAATATAATAGTAGGTGGGTGGAGATTGGGCGGTACAACGAATTTCACCCAGTTAAATTAACGAAACGTCACGCAATTCCGTGGTAGAACCAAGAACTTGCAATCAGACTCGAAAGATGTTGATCTTGAACAGAATCATTATCAACAACCTGATCGATCGAAAGCCGACAGCCATCGCTATCTTCTCTTCATTACGCTGCGGCTTCCCGCGCAAAAGTAACAGTGTAATCCTGTTTATTTCCTATAAATATAATTATATATCACTTCCATTAAACATTCGTACATGAACGGTCCCCTGAACCGGCCAATTAAATCTCGGTCCGCCATCAGCTTAATCGTCTACTTGAAAACAATTTCGCCCGGCGCTGATGTCTTCTTAAGTCATCGGCAATCGGGACTTCTTTTCGCATAAAACCATTCGCTGCAGCGTTTTACCGTCTTTACTAGTTGCACTTTGAGACGGCTGACACGCCTTCGAGGTGTTCCCGGAGCCCGCATACGTCGTCCCTGCCCCCCCCCCCCTCATGCCCCTTAACAAACAATAAAACTCACTGGGTCCGTGTTCGTTCGTGGATCACGCGGAATCCGCGGCGGGCAGATACAGCGCGGAATCAGGGACACACCGAGTTAATGTCAATTTCTCCATTCGAATGGTTCCCATAAATTAAGGACGAACGAGAACGGAGGACAGAGAGACAGCCATCACATCGGTCGGTTTCGGCGCCGTAAAGTCGGTCTTACGTTTCGCGCGTATCTTTACGCTCGTCCCGCTTGTTCCCAACGATTTTTTTCCGGCAGCGAGCCGTTTAAACGCTGTAATTAGAGCCGATGAAGACCGCGGCCGCTTCCGTTCGTCTAGAAACGAGTTACCATAAAGCGGACAGCGAAATCATAGCGCGGCGGTGCTCTAGCGAAAACGTATAATGCTCGGTGTGCGGGCAAACGCAGTGCGTCGGGACCAGGCTGGATCCGCGTTATGCTTAATGATCATTTAGCGTGTTCATCGGTAAACGCCGTTATTATTTCGTCCGGTGTTAAATGGGAGACAGAGCTAGCCTGGTCGACTGCACCGTACATCACATAACTTACCCGATCGTGCAATTACAACGTGATAATGACGAATAATAGCGGCGCGAAATTGATAACGATCGCTGTAGCCTTGGAAGCTTCTGGGAACAACCAGAGGATATCCTTTCATCGGGTAGCACGATGAAGCCCTTTTGGACGCTGTGAAAAGGTGGTTTGATTTTTAGGGTTATCGTTAGCTTCTACGAAATTCAACGTAATTGCGTTAGTGGAAGGTTCGAGGGTCGTATTGAAACGACATTATGTTTCACTTTACGAGATATGTTCCTGTATATTTAACGCTTCGCGCCATAAACGAAACTATGTCTTTACTAGCATACGATCGAGAAAAGCGTGATATGTAGGACGTTACATTCACGGACAAAAACACGAATATTAGTCGCTAATACTGGTATTCACACGCGAACTAAGTTAACGAATATTTTTGTATGTAACTGCAAAAACGTTTATTATATTCGGAGAGTAACCAACTTCCTTTTATCCTCTGTTACAGCGCGAGTACACAGACGACTGCGTGTTCAACGAGACCCTCGAGCAGCACAACTACAATACCTATAGTTCGGCGAAGTGGTCCACGACGAAGAAGACGTTATATCTCGGTTTGAATCGTCGGGGGCAGCCGAGGAGGGTACAGGCAAAAGGTCACAACCTGGGAAGACTGTCCGCGTACGCGAGGGTGTTGACTCAGGTCGCTCCGTTGGAGCGGGTGGAGGCGCTTCAGAGGCGGATGCTGGGCGCCCAGCACAACGTACGGCATCGGCACAACAGCCATCGAGGGGATTTAATCCAGCAGTCCCTCTGCCCCACTCTTCCGGTCCAGGAAAAGGACGGCAGGGATAAATTTAGGTGTCGCAAGCGAAAGAAACGGAAGAAGAGAAAGCGAAAATGCAGGCCGGGCGAGAAACCAGGCCCGCAGTGTCAGGTGATGGAGGAAAATGGCGGCGTCGTCCAGGGAAGTGGGACGAGCAGAAGCGAGGGTCCCCGTTCGAATGGCACGTCCCCAGAGTCGAAGAGGTCCTGCGAGGGCGCGGCGAGCGAGGAAGCCTGCCGGAGGGAGGCCCTATCGGTCCCATCCAAGAAGCGGAAGCTGCGGGTGGATGATTCGACCGACGGGGCAGCCGGCGGCAGGAATGTCACCGCGAGCAACGGTAAGAACAAACCACCAGCGTCAAACGCAAAAAAAGTAAACGCCGCTGGCAGCATGAGTCAAAGTAAAAAGCCTAATTTGACGGACGGAAAGAAGAAAAAGAAGAAGGGCCCGCCACCGAGGAGGAATCATCATCATCATCCAGCGTCACCAACGGCCCGGAAGAGGTTCACGCCTGGCAGACCGGACAGCAGCACGTCTGCGGTGCCCACGGCAACTTCCGTATCGACCTACGGAACGTCCTCCTCCTCTTGGTGGTCTCCTGGTGCGTCAACCGCCCCTTTAGGGAGAGGAGTCTCGCCTAGGCGCAGAAGCAAATCGCCCGCCTCCGCGCTGAACGAGGGAGGCGGTACGAACGCCGGGTCAGCCAGTCCTCGTAGAGCAGGGAAAGCTTTCGCGAGAAATCGTACGAGAACGATAGACCGTGTCGCTATCACGACCGCGTACGAAACGACCACGATCTCCGTGAACACCTCCCATTCAGCGACCACGAAAGTTCGTGAGACCGTTCCCGACCTATCTTTCCAAAGCTCGAGTCTGTCCTCCGTGGAATTTTCCGAGATCGCGGAGGAGGACAGCACGAAATCACTGTCCGAGTCCCTGTCCGTCGACGACGATACGTCCTCGACGATTTCGCACGAACACGCGATCACCACGATAGATCCTAGCTCGGCCACCTCGATCAACGCGGCCGGTGTGCCGACCACATTCAGGTTGCTCGAGGATGAGTCGAAATCGATCGAAGAGACGGACGATTTAGACGACAGCGACAGGTTTGACACGCCGGATACCGTACAATCGACGTCCACCGAAGTTTCGCTCGAGAGACTGGCTATGTGAGACGCGTGATCCGCTTGTGGCCATCGCTCAATCGTCTCCACGGGGACTATTGTAAAGTTACGTGTACATAGTAATCATACCACGTTACGACATACCACATATTTTATGTTCAACGATTGCGTGTGTAGAATGCGTTTCGCGCGGGGAACGTCTGGTTGTTCATCCTGTGGATACAACAGGAATCGAAGGGAATTGAGATCGAACTGATTGATTACATTGGTTCTGTAATTCTAGGGGTTATTAGTAAGTGTATTTGTAACGCATGATTTTCTGATCGGGTAAGATAATTTGATTTGAATGTCTGATTATAATTGTTTCGAAAGATCCGAATTAAATTGTTAAATATTTAGAAGTATAGTCAAGTTTCTCTAATATACACTTTGAAACAAAAGGTTTGGTCGATAATATTAGAGCAAGAATGTTCTCTCACTTAATTCACCTTTTCTTATTGTTTGAAGAATGTCCTTCTTGTTTGAAGAATTCTGTCGAATTTGAATGTCATTTCAAGAAGGGTTTCTTGTAATTACTTGGTAAATGAACTTTCTGACTAAACTAAAGTAACTGAAACTTCCTCTATTTCCTTTTAGGCAACGTAAAATTGAGATTCATACTGAATCTTACATCTATCCATGCTGGAGATTTAACAGTCATATCGGTCACATCTATGAAATTTTATCGTGTATTCTATCATAACATTAACATAACGTTGCATTTTTTAAAATATCATTCTTCCATAATCCCAATAAAAGTGGACATCTCAGTAAATTCACTAGTATTCAAAGATCGTGATTTCACTGGTATAAGCGCACCTTAGCAGAAGGCAAAATGTGTCGCTAATCACCTCTATTATAACCAATAAATCACAAAAATATAACACATTTATGAACAGTCATTAAAAAGTCCAACCCATTGATTCATGAATAGATTATACCCCAAAGAATCAATTTAATATCGATCTCGATTCATTTCGATTCATCGCAAAACACCGCGACCGGTTTCGACGGAAGAGGGCAGGTACGTGGGACAGTTCCATCTGAGTGGTTCACAGTGATTCCTGCCGATCGAAAGCAGCTACGACCGGCAAGGATTATCTAAGCAGCGTGTACGTCACGAAAAAATCACCGTGTCGGGACCGATTCACCGCGAGTCCCTCGATACTCCGAAATTCACGTAACTATGCACTGGAACGGACAGGATGTATCAAACGGCTAATAGTAACGAGCACGAAACTCTCGAGTTTAATCTTTAAACGGTCGTCTCTAGCAACGCAAAAGCCAGCCACCACGGTACGGATCGTTCGCGAGTGTAGTCAATGAGCTAATTACGCGAACGGTCATCCAAGCGCGTTTGCTTGATACACGAAGAGAATGTTTCACGAATGTCCTCGACAGAAATGAATGAGTACACGTTGATTGGTCCCAATTAGGCCTCTCCTTGTCGATACGGTCTCCATTTTGCCGACATGTCGATTAGCCACAGGAGTAGAGTGCGTTGCTCAGAAGAAGTCCAGCGAAGGGTATGCGAGTCCGATTGGTTATATCCCGTTAAGTCCAACTTCTCTAACAGAACCGTAGGATATTGGTCATACGTATTGTCTTTATTGGCTAGCTGGCATTCACCAATCTGACCACGTAGAATCGCGTGACAAACGACTTTAGGCGGTACGAGCGAAATGCCTCTTTTGCTCTTGTGTCGTCTCGCTGGACTTCTTCTGAGCAACGCACTTAACAACGACTCCTCCGACACACGCAACCATCGTCCCTGGTCGAATTATTAATCCTCTTAGAAGGTGGGCCCGCCGTCAAAGCCTGTGGCTGAGTCAATCGTGACCGACAGCGATGTCTCAAAATATTTTGCTACGTTGTCGTATAAACGATTTGGTGACCCTGGTTACCGACCGGTCATCGGTGACCTGGCCATAGAAACGCTGAAACAACCGCTTGTTACCGTGACACGCCTCGATCGACCCGAACAAATATTTTCACCCCCCTCCCCCCCTTTTATTGCGATCCCGACCCACTCGGGGAACAATCCCTGCCAGGCAACACCAGGCCCCAAGATCATTCTGTCCCCCTACGTTCTACCCCCCCCCCCTTCCGGTGACAGGGAACACCTTGTGTACATTATCGACGGAGAACTTGTTAGCGCTGCGAGCGTTTTAACGGCAAGAGAGACAACGATATATGCATAGTATTTTAGTGAGGAGAACGAGGAGACGTGACAATACGCGACGTCGAATTAGAGGGCGCGATACGATAACGATAGGGACTGACTCGACGAACAGCTGAGACACCACGGAACCATTGAAGCAGACTTGGGTGCGAACTGTTTGGGCAGAGGAAATGAAATTTTGTTGTTTCGTGCACGAAATACGAGTGCTTTTTGAGGTCTTTGTTATTTGTGTATTTGGAAGCTCTTGGCTTTTTTCAATGAATTTCAAGGTTTAGGTATTCTGCTTTTGAGAAAGTTTATTGCGGTACTTTGTGTTCTTCGACAGAATTTAAAATTCTTTTTTTCGACGTTTTATTACTGAATGGTGCAGAGTTTCATGTGTCGAGAATAGGAATAGAAAAGTGTAGTCGACTAACCCTTGAACAGCCTATTTAATGGACCAATACCGTATCAATTATAACTTTAATTAAACATTCTGCCTTCATATAATGTTTTCGATATTGTAGGAACAAAATAATGTGTGTGAATAATATTTGACTTATTATTTTATTTATTTTATAAAATGCATTTTCTATGTTCGTTGTATACATTTCACACTGTCCGTGTATTTGATATCAATCTGTTTAAAATATAAAAACGGGTCAGAGGTGACCCGGTACCGGCTTGACGGGGGTTAAAATATGAATGTTCACCATAACTATCAATTTATTTTCTTAATCTTTAGGGCCTATATGTATATCTCTTTTAAGTATTTACGTCATTTTTCTCGCAGTAAATTATTATCAAATAAAGAATTACAGGGAATAATGTAGAAGTAATAATAAAAAAAAAGCAATTTCGGTGCCCAAATTTTAACACCTAGGCCTGATTCAAAAATATAATTATAATTGAGGAGACTAAATAGATCAGTTTGAGTCGTTAATAATTAGAGCGCGATAAAAGAAACTTTCATAACGATATATGATATCGTAAAATTCGAAAAATTCATAACAATATATGATAGCGATTAATATTTTGTGTTCAAGGTATGTACTTTAATTCAGTAAGAATGTTCCTTTTAGAGTAAAAATTGAAGCTGCGACTAATAACGATAAAAATCAGCGAATTATGAATTAAAATTCAATTCTCTATCGCGATGATAGCGAACGTAAAGTTTCTATGGTGATCAGACTGTTTGTTACGCGAAATTATTTCCGTATAGAGAAGCGGCTGCGAATGCAGAACAATGTAAAACGGCACGCCGAATAAAGGATTTCGTGGCGAGTCCTTGAATAAATGAAATTACAAACGGAGAAAATAATTTCTTACGGTTCTTATGGAGGGATCCAAAGTATTAAATCACTGAGAAGAGTATTACGCTGTTAGAAATATTTACTCGTAAAATTAATATTAAGTAAAATTATATCTTAACGGCGGCAAGACCCGACTGCCAAAAAAATTTCTAATTGTATAAGATCGATAGGCCTTTACGAAAAGAATTACTTACCGTTGCATGAACATTGCGAGTCGTAAATACGAGATTGTTATTTCCGCTCGTACGAATCGGAGCATCCACCCTTCATTTCGCGGTGAAATGAACGGTATCGCAAATATATCGAAAAAGATAAAGAATCGAAAACTGTATCCTTCATTCATTGTATCAATTTCATTCTTCCGTTCTGAAAAAGAAGCGTGAACGGTCTATTCGTAAATTATTTATTGTTCAATCGAGAGGCGATTGAGATTGTCGATAATTGAAGACTACCCGTAGGTACGAACCTCGCAACCAACGAGCAAGTCGCATGAGAAACGGGCGTTAATAGATATTTTTCTGGATCGTCGTAGGAAGAAAAGTCGTTGTCTGGCATTTTGTAATCGAAGGCCTCGCGAGATTTGCGCATCCCGGGAGCGTGTCGTATCCCAGCTCCGTATTTAGTTGCATTTTGTACTTCATAGAAACAGCATGGAACTCTGTGAAATACAAGCAGACACAGTCGCGCACACCCCGCGTAAGATTCATGTCGCGCGTCTCCTTGAATCTCGACCCGAAGATTTCTTTGTTTCTTCGCGAAAAAATCCGGAAGAGATGCGTCCGCCAGAAATGGTTTCTTTTTTTTTTTCTTTTTTTTTTCTTCGCTTCGCTACGAATCATTGTAGGAACCACCTATTAATCTAGTAGTATATTTATTAAAGACTTATTTATTGTAAACAGTTGACTCCACGTGTACATATGTCTACGATCATCACTTGTGTTAATCACGCGAATCGATCATAATGTGTTCTTCGTATGTGTGTCTGTCCTTCGGCCGCGCACGCCATATCAGCAAAAAAATAGTCGGGCCGTGATTCCCGCGGAAGCGTGGCTCGACCGAAATCGGGAAAAGTCGAATTGTTATTGTCGCGGGTGCCAATTAAACGATTGTAGCGAGCGAAAACGGGAGAAATCAGAAACGGATGGTAAGGCTTGATTTGTAATGCGCGACGCCTCAAAAGTACTGATGTAATTTAATATTTAATTTAACGGTTAGACTAATAGAATACATAATTCTAACAGACGTCACTTTCTTATTAGCCCCCAATTGGTAGGGTGAAATGCTTCTTACATGACTGATAGGATTGGACCGATTTTCCGATGAAAAAGATTGCATCGAGAAAAAGCGAATAATCGAACATACGGAAGGTAATACGAACGTGTATAATAGAACAATGTGTACGCGGTTATAGTCAATTATTTTCCAGAATTCCCTTGTTGAATCGGTTACGAGCGCGGAATTTCGTGTACACAGAATTTACCGATTGTATGAATCATTGAACGTATTCGATTATTTTCTTTTTTTTTCTTTTTTTTTTTTAGTCACTCTGTACACGACTGTACTTACATGTACGCTATGTTAACTCGTCACAACGATGTAAGCCGTAAGACTAATGTAAAGAATTACAAATAAACGATAAATTAAATTTTTCTGCACTTCACTCGAAGTTGAACGTGAAAAAAAAAACATATTAAGTGAATGGTATCGATCATTTTCACCAGCACCTTACCAGTTGTGAGTTAAAATTTCCCCAAAATAAAATAAAAATGTGAAAAAGTACGTGCATTGGATCAGTTTCTTTTAACGAACGTTTACCTTTTTAATTCTGCTTCGATTAAAACAGAGTCGAGGAATTCAACTAAGTATTCCATGTGTAGCAATGAGAAAACAGTTTTCCCAAGCGGTACACCATGGTTACGCAACGTATTTAGTAACAGTCAGCGACAAAGCCCGCCATTACTTCCGGCGGAACTGAAATTGGACCGCTTTGCTCCCGACGAACAAAGCCACTTAAATTCCCATTTCCAGATGATAACTTATAATGCGGTTCCTCTAAATTGCGGGAACAGAACCGGGGCAACATACATCCGTCATGCTCTTCCGCATAATTTTCTGCACGTGCTATAGTCTCATAAATGAACTACCAACAACGTTACAGAATATGTTTCAGCAACTCTGCCCCCTTCAAATATCTCCATTATTTTAAATAATGAGCGAAACAATTGCAAACAAAAGTTGCATAATCGCAGAAAAGACATAACATGGTAACAATAGTTTCTTTACAGGTAGAGGCGTCGAAAACATTTGGAAGTCTTTATTTGTTTAAATAGAATGTCCAAGTTTATATAAACAAATTATATAGAACGGTGAATTCAGAATATAAAAATGCCAAGGAACATTTATCCGAAACCTCGTCAGTTCTAAGGTATTTCAATTTTATCCATCCTATTTTACCTTTATTTACAACCGTTCACATGTCTTCCACAATTTCGACTTTGTTTTAAGCGAATCAGGAATAAAAAGATTCACAATTCAGTAGAATTTAATATGCAAATCGTTTGCAACGTATTTGATACGAGGATAGAGTTCCCTGCAACAGAACCAAAATAAACGAATTTTTTCATTACGTTACTACCACCGGGATATAAATATATACGAGCGTATAAGAGCGTGTAACACGAGGAACGTCAACATTTCTGTCGAGATGCTGAGTCCCCAAAATTGTAATAATATGCGTAATTTGGCGAATGAAAGAATGAACGGTTCGTCGGGACTGGTGATTAAAAAAAAAAGTAATTCTTACAACGATACAGCGCGACAAGGTCCTTTCTTTTCTATCTTTTACTCTTTTGCGAAATTGCGAACTAGGGCGGTATAGGCGACAGGTTCGAGATCGATTTCGTTTCTGTGTGCGTCACTCGGAGAATCCGTCGAGCATCGTCGTGGCGAGCGCTGTTCAAGTGATACCAGCAACCACATTACACCCTGTAATCATATAGAAAATCGCAATAAAGAGAGGCCAAGGGAAACACAACCAGTATGACAACCGTATGAATAATATCATCGTTATTCAATACGCATAATTTATTGCCCTGGTATCATTCAGGATCCAAGGATAACACCAGGTAAAATTAATATTGGAAACCTCGCGACGTAAGGTCCAAAGCGTATTGAAAGTATCGCATTCAGTGCCTGCAACTGTGAAGATTCACAAGAAGAGGATATAAGACAAGCACGAAGATGAACGCGCTACCTTTTGGGAATCAACCCCACGACGACACTGGTCGGCACTGTCACTTGTACACTGGTGCGACGTAGTCGCGATAAGCTCGCGATTTGCCACCGCTCGCTGGTAAATTAATACATACCGCGGAGTTCGTTGGGATCTGTGTGTGGTTTTAAATGATTTGACACGGTGTGGAACACATTTAAACGTTAATAAAAACCCAACGATGCGATGTATGTGTGCGTATGTACTAGTCGTGTTCTGACTGATCGATAAGTTTGATGAATGTGTTTTGGTGATTCGCTGAGTGCATAGACGCTTGTGGCAACGGATCGACTTGTGATTGGTGGAAAATGCTGGATTTTGGTTGGTGCAGGTTGTGGAAGAAGTGGGACTTGGTGTTGATATTGTTTCTAGGATTTCTGGAAGTCAGCATCGAAATACTTCTAAATATGCCGAAAATGTTCTGCACGTAATGTGTAACTGTTCAGGAATTCCTGTTTACGATGGTTTGCCGACCGTATTGATGGCCTAAAACGCGACGATCGCTGCGACCAGCGCCTACCTGCGTCAGATCGCAACATTACATACACTGCACAATAATTTCTCGATGAATTCGACACAAACAACGGCGTTATTCCCACCACTAGGAGTGGGGGGTTGCCCCTCTGGAACCAATCAGAACAGAGTAAACAAAAGCTAAACAGACGCTCACCTTCGGGCTAAAAACAAATTTATGAGGGGCTGAAAAGCTTTCAGCTTTGCCATGGATGCTCCCAAGCGGATCCGAGTTCGTCGCTCTCATAGAGAAATTACTGTATTCAAATTTCATAGATCGAAACTACGAATAACGAGTATAAAATTGTAGGGGAAAAATATTAAGACAGAAGAACCCAAACACATCGTCGAACATCCTGTCTGGTCCACTATTACTGAATAACGCTTACTATCGACGTTACCTAGGGATGCCATCTAGAATCGATCTCCTTTTTGTTCTGTTTCTTCCTTGAAATATGGCCGACCGTGGTTTCGCATAATTCTCGCTAAGATATAGCGAGATACATTTATTTTTTTAGTATTGACAACATCCTACGAAGAGTTAAAGTCCTTTCAAATATTCTACATATTAAACTGAATTTACAGTTATCCTAGTAGTGAATGAATTACAGAGAATCGACAGTCTTTTCCGTCTTATTGAATGGAACCCTAAAGCTACGAGCTGAATACGGCCCTAAGTGCGACGACTTCAATCGGTGATGCCGATCAAGACGTTAATGTACGACCACGCTATATCTTGGCGCATACTATATCTGTGACAGGTGTAATTAATGCTACTTGGTCACACAAACATCACTATCTAGGCTGTTTATCAGATCTATATTCCTGACGCCTTTTCCAGCAGCTAGGTAAGTTATACACTTGTCAAGTATAATCACCCAAATACGTGTTTGATAATAGCAAACCCGTCTATTTCCTACTAGGCCGTGATTAGTGTATATACTCAGTTTTGGACAATTGTGTATGTTATAAATGCATAAAATCTGCAATCTATTTATCAGGCGCAACTCATCTTCGCTCCCTTCGTTCCTCCAATATAGGATCGTCGTCATACAATTTTTCGAAATAATAAACGAAATATTGTTGAACATAATGCATTTGTTATTTATGTCAGAAGAACCATCCCACGATAATTAAATCACCGCCGGACGAAACAGTGCTGTGAATTGTTACACGACTTTTACGAGCCCCGACGGGAAAATAAGAACCGGTTAGGTGTAAAAGGCGTTTAAAGATATCTTCATTGCAACATCTCCATCGCTATCAGAAAGTACCTCTGCATGTAACTGGAATGGAAATTGAAATGCACGCTGCGGTACCAGGTTTTGTATTTTTTATTCGTGGAAAAAATTGTCGCCGAGTCTCGTTCCACTGAAAAGGTAAGATTCCCAAGGGATAATCGTATATTCTAGTGTTCTACTAAACGTGAATATCCATGTTGCTTCCTGTTAGGCACGTTTATTCTACTCTATACAGCGATCGCGATCGTATACCTCGAATCATTTTGCTACTCATTTCCAGCATGGGGAATAATTTCAGCCCTTAACATGGGCGTAGCTAAAGGGGGCAGGGCAGACACTTACCCCCCTCCCCCTGGACTAAAAAAAGTGGCTGTTGCCCCATCCTACAAGAAAAAATTGGATTTTGCCCCCCCCCCCTTCTCAGAATTATAAAATTTTTGCGTAATATTTAATATTGCAGTATAATTTGAATCACGACCAACAACCTCTATTAACAAAACGTATACATTTCCAAGGATTTATGACTTTAAAAACGAAATAAACGGTGTCTGGCTAAGTACAGCCTTTTTCACTGTGGCAGTCGATGTGTTAATATTTTTCCCCCCTCCCCAGAGTTATAAAATTTTTGCGTAATATTTAATATTGCAGTATAACTTTAATCACGATCAACAGCCTCTATTAACAAAACGTATACATTTTCAAGGATTTATGACTAAAAACGAAATAAACGGTGTCTGGCTAAGTACAGCCTTTTTCACTGTCGCAGTCGATGTGTTAATATTTTGCCCCTCCCCCGCTGATAACCTGGCTACGCCCATGGCCCTTAACCCGACAGCTAGCTAACTTTCTGGACGTCAATACTGATACAACTATAAATAAAGACGAATAGAAACAATTTGACTGTATTTTGCCATGTAACAAACACGAATAAGATTGTAATTTGTACTAAACAAGCACGTCGCGCCAGTATGACGGACTGAAACATTCCATAGGTAAATAAATAGAAAAATGGAAAATGATTGGAACGTATAGTTAAATATAAAATAAGAATAAACTCATTGTTGCGTCCGTCCGCGTGGATTCCTTTTCGAATCCGCCTGGAGTTGTAAATTCCAGGCTCGATTTCAATATTCTCTAAGTGATAATAATCAATATAATTGCTCGACCATTGGAGATGATGATTCGCGAGTTTGTAATCGTGACTTGTTGATACGAGAGTTGCGACGAATGTTTTGAGTCCGAAAGACTGCTCGAATACGAATGTTCTTGTCGAAACGAGTGTTTGCGAGTGAATGTTGTCGATACGAATGTTCGAATACGAATGAATTTCCGAGTTTCGTGTGACGTCCCGCTTCTTCCAAGTTCGCTGAAGGCGTTACCAAAATTCGCCTCCTTATTGGTTATGCCCTGAAAGGGAAGGCAATTTCCTGGGTTTTTCCAAGTGACGTGGAGGTGGAAAACCGATCCTTCAGGGCAAAGCGGACGCCAAAAAAATATCGCGCACGTGGTCACGGTGCGACTTGACCGCGACGAATTTTCGAGTCTCTCAACGGTAGGGTTTATGACCGTATTGTTTGCTAGTCAGCGCGCCCCGATAAGGCCCGACGCGGATGGGTCCCAGGTTACCGTGCGCATGTGGCGGACTGCAGACGAAATGTTCGAGTCTTTTGTCTATTATTCCCTTTTGTTAACGAAATTGAAATTGCAAAGGGCCGATATCGAAAATGTATAAACTGCCTGGACGAATGAAATGAAATAATCAAAAATAACGGTATCGTCCGACTCTAAAGCCGTCGTTTCGAGTCTACGACGGAACATTCATCTTTCCCGGTTAATAAGTCAAAAGTTATACGCATTGCAGTTTCTGTTCTGTAAATAACAGAATTTTAACAGTTACAACTTTCAATGATTTTGAATAGGAAAATTTTTATACAAATTAGTTGAAGGACTTATTTGAAAACTTTCACGTATTAAATAAGTAACTTTCCATAAAACAAATAAAAATTTGTATTACGTTGAAGTTCAAGTACCATTCTAAATCATAGCAGCTATTAATCAGCAGACACTGGTAGACAACGTACAGTTTGAGAATGTCCACTGAAACCTTTCTCTCGATTTATGATGGATTAATAAGCTCTATCTGCTTAGACATATATCAACTTCATTGCATGAAATAACATAACTACCGACTAACTGTCACAGCAACTTTTCTTCCGCGCTACATAGCACAGGTAAAAGTGGAATGGTGATCAATTCATGAACTTAAGTAGCTAACTGATGCAGATACTGTTATATAAATTGCAAAAGTCAACACGTCACTTGCTGATCGTATCGTGTATGATTAATGGTCCACAAGGTGGCAACGCAGTTTCTGTCTTTACTGTTAAAAAGATATGAAAATAATTTACTAGAATAACCAAACGTGTTAATAATCATTAAAACACACTTTTATAGATATAAATGTAATAATGACAAGTTTTGAGATTTTGAGTTGTAAAGACGAACGTAGAGTGACGGATAATAACAGTTTTCTATTACGAAAAATATTTCATTACTGTTGTTACTATTTCATTTCTTACCACATGCGCCCAGACTGCAGGTACTTATGTAAATTCACACTCCTGTAGACTAATCGATATAAACAGGAATTGATGACATACCTGTTTTCTTAGTGAAGAATTCCACCATAATGAAAATAATACGAAGATTTTCTTAAACTTCAATAAAATATTTCTGTTTCATTGCACTCTATACAGGATACTAAAAAAAGGGCTAAGACTTTAGGAGCTTACAGTATTCACCAACTGAAGTAAAAAATGTGTAATCAACTTAGGTCCTAAAATAAATCAGTTCAATTTAAAATCAGCTTTTATATGTACGAGCGTTTGATATTGTAAGTACGTCTCTTCGCAACAGATTGAATGTAAACTGAAAAATTGATTTAGAAATACATTAATTGAAGATTGTATGACAACAGACAATACGAGATACGAAAGGAATTTTTAAAATGTATGTGGATCTATCATGAAGACATATGAACGAAGACATGTAGAACATCAGTAACGAATGTGAAAACAAAAAGTTGTATTATTCATCAAAAGGATTAATTTTAGGACCTATCTTGAATAAATATTTTTTAACGCTCTGTAGATTCTACTAAATTAGACACGCATAAAATCCGTAATATCCCTCGGTTTATCCCCTAACATATTGGTATATGCTGAGTGTTAAAATGTGGAGTACTGCAATTTCGACTAATCAATGTACAGTACCGCTCAGAATTATTCGAACGATATGACTTTTGGAGTTTATGACAATGTTTAGACTAAAATATATATTTTATGGCCCTCAGCCGATAGTATGTATTATTTAGATTTAAGGAACATGGTCCATTATTTTTGGCATCTGCTTGTCATAAATAAATAATACAATAATAAAAGATTATTTTGTCTTTTGACTACTATGAACAATATGGGGTTTTCTGCTAATTTCGTAATCGCCAAACATCATGTATCAGAGACTGTTTTCCGTTTTATAGTTTCCGTAGGACCGTGTCCCTACCTTTTTATTTTTATGTTTTTCTTAACCATTTCTTGTTCATCCCTTGTCGAAACAACATTCTTTCTAACGTGCTTAAAATACCGAAGGTTGCAGAGATTTCAATTGAAAAACGTTCTGCAGTATGTGTACTTCGTGGTAAAAGCTATTGGATCGGTGATATTGAAAATAAACTAAAGATATCAAAGAACGGTGTAAGTTAAAATAAAATTCATTGTGTTTTACAAAACCAATCCAGGCGTTCGAATACTTTTGAGCGGTAGTGTACATACAGTGAGACAAAAAAGTCTTCGCACACCCTTTAAAATAGAACAACTTTTTCAAAATTTTGTTGACACATCATTTAGTAAATTCATCCTTTTAACTTCACAAAAACACTCAAGTTAGTTGGTCCAATTTGAAACAAGTTGTTCTGTTTTAAAGGGTATGCGAAGACTTTTTTGACTGACTGTAGTTATCAATGTATTCCATACATTCTTTCAAATTTTGAAATTAAATATAATGAAAAAAGAAAATTATGAATGAGTGAGGTAAACCTTTGATGTCACACGAGACCTTGAATTTTAGGGTTTGTCCTAAGAATGATATCATATTAAAATGTTTGAAATAAAATTGTTTGATAAATGTATGATAATACATACGTATAAGTGACACGGCGACGGGCTAAGCCAAATCATTCGGGCGACACTAATCACACGGTTTTTGTCGTAGTAAACTCGCTGAGCCAGGTGATCGAGATGTGACGGTAATTAGAAACTTATTAAACGATTGATTTATGACGATCGAATATTAAAGATAATGCCCTGTAGCGGCGGAAACGTGAGAAGAAATTCATCAACATATCATTAATGGTGGAAAAACTCGATCGAAGGGGAAGCGACGCCGATGTAACAAGATCACGAGGAAGCGACAACCGCTCGAGCGGAGTGAACTGTAAACGAAAACGTCCACGTAGACGGTGGATAATGGCCGAACATTGCAAATAGGCACACACGACAGATGAAAGGGAACGAAAAACTACGAGACAAGAAACTAAAATCGTTGATGTAACCGTCGAGTACCTCATCCGTTCTCCCTCTAAACTCAACCGACGTTGCCTACAGTGTTACGATGAAGACATAAAACATAATTATGATTAGCGTTCGATCCTTTAATGGTAATGCTAATTTCGTGTACACCGATTCCCAAGACCCGTTAACATCGCCGATTAGACATACAATGTTGCTGGTTATCCGCGAACAACATTGAACCGCGTACACGCATATCGATGGAGCATAAATCGTGGAAAAAATGCGAAATATTACCCGCCCAGTAATTGGATGCCGTATAAATTCCTTTCTCATCGCGGCTATAATCTTAGCTAGTTATTAAAAGTAAATATCGCATCATTCTCGTACGAAATACATGGTAACTCTTCTTGGGAGATATCATCGGTATATCGTGACTCGTACGATTCCGTAGTAATACCAGGAGTACGTGCTACGTCGTGCCGTATACATTCCGATCAATGTAGTTTTCATTATATCGGAAATGACTTACTTTAAAATATGGAAATGATATGTAATTCACGAATGTGCTAACGATATAGCCGAATAATAATTATATGCTCTGAAGGTGAAGCTCCAAAGGGGTTGTTTCAACCCTGAAACCTGAAACCACTTCGTGCACTTTTGTGCTGAGTACTACCTACTCCTTTCACCTTTGACATTAAGAAATAATATTTCCCCCGTATATTCTACACCATATGTAGATGCGCACAATCTATAAATAAGTTCACCTCTTTAAAAAAAATAATCCCTTAATTTCTCACTGGCAATTATGCATGTTCCCTTTGATCTCCAATTCGATCTGTGCAACAATTGTTGGTAAAAAATTTCGTTAACATATAAATTAATATTACTCGAAATGAACTTCATTTCTTAACTGACCGAGATAACCTCATTTCTTAATTGACCGATCCCTATATGCGAGTCAATCAAAGTGTGTTTTTCTACCTATTCATTAAACTCCATTATTTATTTTCAAATCATATTGGTTCAATACAAGTGGTAACATTATTCGAACATTACTGTTTCGTTGAACTACAAAATTTTTCGATCGATAACTAAGTATACAATTTTGATAATAATATTATTTCTACATAATGTCTAACATGTCGACTGATTTGCGATGCGTTATTCGCCAAACTACTACTTAATGCGTGTACTCAGTACACGTGTATAGAAATCCAGAAAACTTAAATATCCAAATGGTAATTCAATAATCACAATCCCCATATCCTCACAAGACACCTTAACCACGTCATCCTGTTCACAGAGGATTCGTAATGAAAAACTCCGACACGTAATAACACGGTTCGTGATCAATTTAAACAAATGGGGACTCCGTACCGTCGAGCGACACTGTCGAACGTCTAGAAACGTGTCCCCGATCGGTATTGAAATCGAGTCATCGAACGACCGGATTATAATCGTTCCGCGAGCCGCCCCGCGATTAATCAGCGTTTACGTGATGGGCGAATCGTCCCGTGGCTTTACAATCCGATCACGTCATTAACAAGCGCACTAAATGCCAGTGCGGTGTCATTACTGTCAATATCGTTTTATCGTATTTTCTAAAATGCATCGGGCCGGTGGCCGGGAGTGGCGTTATCAGGATTATTGGTGTCATCGTGGCAGTCATTAAAGGGATAGCCCCCCCTGGATGGAGTACCTAGCACGTCCGCGGCTGGGCCGGGTCGTGTGTAGAGACGCCGTCATCGTAAGCCCGCGATCGTCTGCCACGGAGATCGGCATCAATTATTCAAATAAGCGCAGATGAGAGAGTCGATAGCCTTGGCGGATGCGCCGGCTGCGCCGTTGGAAGCTGCTGCTGCTGCTGCCCTGACTCGAGGAAGCATCGTGCCGCGGGTGCAACCCATAATTCCTAGACGATCTTCCCTCCAACCCAGCTGTGGATGCACACAGCCGTTCTCTATGCGGCGGCGATGAAAACAAGGGACTCGAGGCGACGCCAGCTGCCGCTGCGGTACGGTGGAGTCAAATGAATTTTTCCTGGCCGTGGATCGGGCGAAGCAGAAACAACGGCCCCCCGTTGCTGCTTTAACGACGTTAACTTCTCTGGAAGAATGGGCCGACTCGACGAAGTGTCGAGCGAATAATTACGTTCCTACGTAAACGCGGGATTAACGAGACGATTGTTCCACGAGTGCTGTTGCGGAAAACGCGTCTGCGCGCGCGCAGGCTTTCTTGATTGGCGTGCAACGCTCCGAAGAATGTTCATCACGCAAGGCCCAAGGGGCTCAGAGTGCCTAGTGCTTCCCCCCTCTGGACAGCCGTGGAGGTAATGACAACTTCCTTTTACGACTCGGGGAATCCGGTGATTTTATTGTTTACTGGATGCTAGAGAGCGGCAGGATCACGGGAACAGTGAGATAAACGGATGCTTCCAATTAGTAATCGACGTTTATGAGCTTTTTGCGTACCCCCTTCCCTGGGGATTTTTACTCGGTACGCGAGCCCTCCATTTTCCGTATCTGCGGCGGCTCGTGTGATGAACATCATGACGGTAATTATGCAGGAATCCTCGCGATTAGCGATACGGCACAAAAATAGAGCATTCTGTGTACAGGAATAAATGGATAAAATTAAGTGACATTATTCCTGGATGACATTAAGGGTATATTCTGGTGTAAGCTCTGTAAAAGGACGGCTGTTCTGGATTTTTGTGAATGAAAACTTGTATAACACATAAAGTAAAAAATCAGTCTGGAGTTTATTAATATACATTTTACGATATGATAGAATTTATTTATGTTATTTTGTTTAATATGTACTACAAAATTCAGCAATGACAGTGGCGTTGAAAAATTACAGATGCCCAAACTATGTACACCTAAAATCTCGGTTTCCAGTCAACAGAAATAAAAAAAAAAACAAAGGTTTCTTAAAACTGGTAGGGGTGGTTATCGTGCCAAGCACCTTTATTAAAAGGTAATGAAAATTTGCTAATGGGTACCTGTTTTTCTAAAAGTGTTCCAGAAATAGGTAATCTTTTCATTAAAAACAGTTAAATAAAATATCTATTGGTTGACTGAAACTGATGAATCTGCATGATATGATAACCAGCCCTATAAGTTTTAAGAAAAACTTTGGTTTTTTTATTTTAGATAAGTGGATCTCGAGATTTTATACATATACACCGTTTGGGCATCCGTTTTTTAAATGTCACAGTCATTGTTAGTTTTTGCAGTATATTTTAAACAAAGTAACATGAACATATTTTTTTATATCATTTTTCATATTTATTACAGGTATATAAATGAACCGCAGACTGATTGTTTACTCCACGTGTTATAGTTTTTCTTACAAAGATCCTACAAAAGACGGTTTTTTTAGAGCGTTTACACCAGAATGTACCCTTAAATTTCGGGAAGGTCCAGTTTTGATGTATGGAAATTATGTACTGAATCCAATATGTTAATGTAAACAATTGTAAAGGTCTCCCATATGTGTTGACGTGTCTGAAATTAATTTTAACTTTGAAATACTAATACTCGCGATCACTTATTTATGTGAGGACTGCTGTTTCGATTTCTTAATCATTTTTAAATTGTTTCCTTCAAAACTGACTGCTCATTCAACTATCTTATGCAAGAGGAGATTATGCAAGTTCCTATATTCCACTATTTCAGAAAAATCAGACTAAAAGAACAATTTGTCTCACCAATTAAAGTGGTTATTAAGTAAAAAATAAGATAAAAATTGTCGTAATTTTGTATGAATGCATGGAATTAGCTGTTTACTACTGTCTACTATAAAATATTCCGATATCACTGAAAAAGGAAATAAAAATTACATGTAAAGTACTTTACCTATGGTCACGTTAAAATGTTTAGAGTGTCAGATTAATGTTTGCTAAACTTTATGTTGTACTTTAAAATATTCTATAATTATTGTGTTTAATTTCCCGATAAAGTATCTGTAACAATAACTGTCAAGAAATTTATTAATGTAACTAAAAATACATTCCCGTGTAAGCTTCGTCATCATCTAATCGAAAAAGTAGTAAACATTCTACAAATGTCTTTTTCTTTGATTACCTGTTAATGAATGGATATTTATAATAGTGAATGAAAGATTAATTATTTTTAGTCTTGCATACATTATTCTTTAAATGGTATTAATTTATTGTTGTGAAATTATTTCTAAATAATGACAAGACACTCTTGCCGGTGTAAAAAGACATTTTATCAATCAGTCAAAACAAATTACGAACACGTGGTCTGAATTCGCAATCTCCTTGGTGTGGTCGAGGCCAATGCTGCTGTATTATTATAAATTCTTCTCAACTACACATGATATATTATCGCGTTACCACCGGCATATAAATAACATTGATATAACCAATATTAATTCCTGACACGACCGTTTAAAGGAGGCGTGTTAAAGGTGCGCGCAATGTAAGAAAATAAGAGAAACACGATGATGAAAATTGAAAATTAAAGTCATTTATAATTTCACCATATAACACGGCGCCCATGGGCAAAAATCTCGTGAAACGTTCCCCAAAATAACTTTTACTTATTTCTTCTTTTAGAATGATGGTGATCAGTGTTCAAAGCATAATTAACAATAAATAAAAGCCTTTAGATAGCTTTACTTCACTTAGAAACAAAAACAGTGAACTAGATTGTGTTGAATGTTACTTTAAAAGGATCGAGAGGGAAAATAAAACTTGAAATTTGATTTAAAGGCTTTATTTACAATGAAATATTAAAGGACTACCATTTACCTATAGTTGAAAATAGAAAATGTCCATTTCATGCAAAATCTTAGGGGAGCTTGCTCTTCTTTATCGAAATAACATTAAAAGATCCGTTCAATTAAAACCATTCAATTTGATCGTGATTGGTAAGCAGTTTACGTGAAGTTGGAATATACAGGGTGGTCCACGCAACTTGTTCACCTTGAGTAACATTTTTTATGGAGAGTTGCATGGTTTGGAGGGATACATTATGTAATGTATATAGTTTTTTTGTAAGTGGAAGCGTTTCGGAGATTTGAAGGTCAACTTCGTTTTTTTAAATGGAACGCTATATTTTTTATGCCAAAAAATCGAAGAGAGTAAAACTTTCAGTAAAAAAGTTTTGACTTTGTTTCTTAAAAATGGTTTGTGCATAATATCAAGTTGGAGATTCAACACCAGCAAAGGTTTCCGTAAGACTTCTTCCATTCACTAACGTAGGTGTTCGAAATGGTGTCCATTCGCATTAATACACTGATGTAATCTATTAATCAACTAGGAAACTGCACTTTGAATTGTTTCTGCAGCAAAATTTTTTTCGTAAAATGTATACGTTAGAAGTTATTCAGGGTGAACAAGTTGCGTGGACCACCTTGTATATTTTATAGAAATAACCTACTCGATAAAGACTTTGAATTTGGAAACAATTGGTTTTCTGTTAATCTGTTTCAACGTGCAGTTTCCACAAAAATGTTTAACGCGATTTTTTTTATGAGGTAAGATTGACTAAAATACATAACTGAGTAAAGAGAATTTTCAAGACGTGTTTCACCGTAGCTACAGTAGTAGCTATTTCTGCTACTTTCTGTTCATTATGTAGTTGGTTCTAATAATATTCACATGCATTGAAATACGCCTCTATTTAAATAATTATACATAATATGCAGTAACTCAAACAATCCCTCATATATATTCGATGTTCTTTTCTTTTCTATTTTTAATTTTACTGTCCTTCTTCAGCAAATGTTTTTAACATTAAAGTCAACTTTGCAATTTTGTAGGCAATTTGGTCAAATAAACATGACTATTTTAAATGTCTCACGATACTTGCAAGTCGATCTATAAAATCTCATTTGTTTCCATATAAGTGATGAGTACACTACGAATTATATACATTTGTTGCACCATCAAGCTTGAAAACCACAATGAAATGAAAGCTTAATGAATATTCTCGTTGTCACATTTCTTTTCCTTACCCGGTGTTCATAAAATAGCTTATGAAAATGGAAATTCGTATAATCATCCACTATCGACTACTCGGCAAGCAATTTAATTACAGTCCATATAAAACCGTGTAAGCAAGAATCTCTAGATCGTTCTTAACAAAGCGTACATTTTGTATTCACCCGATGGTGGCAGATAATTCATCGTTCGAGAGAAATGTTACTAACCGAAGTAACTCAATTCACCTCATCCGCGCGATTCGAATGTTATGTTGAAATTCTCCACCATTCGAATAATTATGAGTCGCCCCGTGTATGTACTTTCAACCGGGATGAAGAAGAAGATTTATCCACGGAAGATTGTGCTGACCGGTTGTTCGAGCAGCGGGGTGCATTTATAAATAATGGAACCAAGATGAAGAAAGCAGGTAGCCTCGGCTAATAAACGTCAAACGTTGCTACTGGGGTAACCAGTAGCAGGAGTAACTCCGGCGCGTACATTAGCCCGCATAATTTTAGCACTTGCACCGCTTGAACGGAACTCTTTCAGCGTTACGTCACAGCATATCGTGGGTGAAGATGGCACCGTTTCATTACATAACGCCCTTCGAGACCACTGTCTTTCCTTCATGTGCAACGCTATTTCCGTCGTATAAATTTCACGCTCTTCTACGACGACGGTCTCCCCTATTTCTGCTTAGTGACGATCATTGAACTGTCTTCGACGATTCAGTGTTCTAAAGGAAACCAATGTTACTATATATATATCTACGATGCATATGAAATTGTATTTATAATTCAGTTTTTTTCAGATAATAGAATTTTATTGTTTAAGTTATAGAAACTGAAATCCGATATAAATCTAAGTAATCCTATTAAGGGTTCCAGTACGGTGAAAAGTACAATGATCTGAATAGGTTTCATTAAAGTTTTTACTGTATTGAATTTCGGACGATCGGATATTATATAGATGCATGAAGTCTGCAGTTCAGCAATTAGAAACTAACGAATATTTACTGTATGCGTATGGTCGACGTTTTTCGTTATTATTGTTAGAATACTTATACACATAGAGTAAAGTAGCCGAATATGAGACCCATTTCTTTAAGCTCGCATAATTCTCGATTAAAAGTACTTTTATTGAAATACGATACACGTTTTAAATGTAAGATGTGTACACTTTTACAACATATTAGAAATTATAACAAGACAGATAGAGTTCCATCATAATAAAATAAAAATAAAAAGTATGCAAAAACATGAATTCAAGAACTGGTCGGCTAATATGAGACCCAGGTATCGTCTTGGCAAAACTTATTTTTTCTGTCTTCTTTCACACATTGGGCAAATAAAAGTAATTGCGTCTGGAGCGCAGTCTTCATGGGCCCACCGGTAACATTTGATACACTCAACCCATTGTTTACCATGTACATCTGAAGAATAAAGTACTGTACAAAACAAGCATTCTGCACCATAATTTTCTTCGTCACCACTTTCATCATTCAGAACAATGTCTTCTTCACACTCATCAGTAGAACTATCACTTTTTACGTTTTTTAACAGAATCCACCTAAAACAAAGTAATATGAGACCTGTCTCATAGTAGGAACTTCCAATGGTCCCATAATTCGCAAACATTAACATGATACCTATTAAGTATTTTCGAGCTAAACTCTCCATTATTTAATAATATACAACTACTAAGCCGTAAACTGCATTGCATCCACTATACAATAGTATTTATGCAAGTGATTATATACTTACCATTTTGGATATATTCGTAATTTAATTGTATTACATGAAAAACTTTTTGGAATGTGTTTCACGAATATGCTTGGCCGAGACACTACGCAAATGAACTGCGGTTAGTTCCGAAAGAAAAGACTGCCGCTGCAGCGTTCAAGACTTCTCTGTAACGGAGATAGGCTGGGGTCTCATATTAGGCTACTTTACCCTATATGTACGTACGTGCATACTCGTATGCTTTTTCATTCACAATGTTATCTTTTCTATAAACTGTTAGATGTTATTCATACCAATCTATGATAATTGTATTCACAAAAAATATGCTACAATTTTACTATAAAACAACATACATTTTCATTTAAATGATCAAAGGTCATCCTAAAAAAACTGTACATAACAAGAAACGTCTAATTGCAAAAACGGATTCAGCACACCACATCTATGATGGGCCCCTATTTTTCCCCGAAGAAAGGATGCTGACCGTTACTAATTAGTATGTATATTGTCAAATCAATTGCGTAAAACTTAGTATATAAAAATATTTAATATTTGGAGTCTGATTGAACATTATTAGATTATTAATCTACAGGTTTTTAATTTATGATTTTTTTAAATTAAATATTTTACGTTGATAGCAAAGTCCAAAATTCGCCAACGTCTACTATTGTCCCTTCCATTTGATTTCAGTTCCTATGCGTTAGTGTACAAGAAACTATATCTGCATAAATATCCGCAGTCCAGGAATCAGATTATAATAAATAACTGTAACCATTAATAAAATTGAATTTTGCCCGACACTGGTAGGTATCGTGCGCATGGAATCTGACAGCAGTGCCAAGGCGCATGCGTGCGTCACATATCTGTGTCAAACATGGCGTCCATGGCAAAGTGGTCATATAGAGTGTTCTCGTTTCCCCGGCGTTTTCCTAGTGTTACGAATTCAAATCGCTCGTGCCGTGTTAAAAGTGAACCGAAACAATGGACATACAATTCTACACTGTGCACTGTTGCTTCCATCGCTTTTTATATTGGGTATAAAATAATAAATCCCCTCGTGGTCCACGCCTCGAAGACTAAAAAGGTTTGTAAACACAGATGAACGTTTCTCTGTCTCTTTGTTCCTCTCACATAATTATCATATGTTCCGTGCATCTAATCGAGACTGATTGACAGCTGTCAATTCGAATACCAACAGTGCTGTCATTTAAAGCAGGTAATCCATTTTAATAGGCAGAAACAATCAATTTCTTTTGTTCATCCTGGTGTCGCTTTTGGGTAGTCATTTCTCGATGACAGTCCTAATTGTCTAAATGATTCAAGATTGTCGTAAATTAGATTGCGTCAGTCTATGAACTCGTGATTCATGAGAGATATGTTATGCAATGCAATATTGATATTGTTTGTTGTAGTTTATAGGTTAGGTTCTACCAATGAAGGTATTTAACAATAACACATATGCACCTAAATGTATAAATATGATTCTAGAATGAAAAGATAGATTTAAAAGGTGGATCACCGGTGACCTATATTTAGTTATATTAATGAACTATTATGCGGAATAGCTTTATAAAGATTAATTTTATGTTGGAAGTCTTGTTTTGTTTATATCCTTCTGACCAACAATTATTTTTGTATAAATATTTAACAGTGTATAGGAAAGGTATTTCCTCTATATTTGTCTGTTTGGGAATTAACATCAATAATTAATTCTGTAATCAGTCTTTCTAACAGAAAATACTGATGCAATATAAATATTTTATGATTGTATAAATCAGAAAAGATTGTTAAAAAAAAATAAAATAAAAACATTATATTATATCTTATTTTTAAATATAAAAGTTTCCCTAAAATTCGAAAAAGTTGCACTCGATAGCTTTTATGATTCAAAATGTATTTGATACGTTAAGATCTGGTATACTTTTTTTAATATTTTTTTTTAAAGTGGCTCACAAATTTAAAATTCTTCTACACCCAACGTATCATAACAAAAGTATATTTTCTTATTTAATAGTTAAAACAAAAGTATACAATAATAATTACCAAGGAATAAAAAACTTTACATCATGTATAAAAAGCACAAAAGTATTGGGTTCTGTCATAAGTAACATTCACTACAGGCAGTAAAACATTACTAAATACTAATTAAATAACAACGATAATAAAACTATTTAAACTGATTAAAAATGATTGAGAACAGGTTGCATAATATTAATTGCAAAATATATTCGACGAATATAAATATAAAACAGGAAGACAGAAGTCATTTATAGCTCAACCTAAGATATGAACATGGACTACAGTGTACCAAATACAAATCACAAATCAGCCCATAGCAGGCTAGCGTTCCGGAGAAATTATATTTAACACTTTCCTATAGACTCTACATGTTATAACAAAAGTACATTTTCTCATTCCACCATTAAAAAAACACTCGTATGAACATAATTTCAGTCGATTAAAAGAAATATAACAAAACACAAAAGTATCCGCACACGGACTTTGCATTGAATGCAACGAAGGATAGACATCTGTAGACAGGGACTACACTATCCAAATGCAAAAAGATTAAATGCTGCCTCGTTGAGAACAATTCAAATAATTCTACTTTACCCTTAACTACAGACAGTAACACTTGTAATGACCAATTGAATGTTATTTGTCGTTAACGTTTTGGCAACAGTGTGCCAATTACTGCCAATTGATGATATTCAAACGTTAGAGCTTCCAAAATTCTCCGCTAGGTTGTGATACTCAAAGAAAAATTCAAATTCTTGTCTGAGACGACTGGTCTGTAGTTACGGGTTAAACTGGATCCTAAATTTCCCAACCACCGCCAAATTCTGAATCACGTATCAGTCAACAGCAGGCTCGCGCCTCGGAGGAATCGCTGGGGCCGTTAACGCGATCGTTTAACACGTACCGTCGCGTGTTCTCGCGTGGATACCGATCGTCCGCGGCTCTAGCACAAGTGCAGAGATCCTCCCGATTCTCTCTTGCACAACCACAAATCACACGACGACCAGCGTTCACGACCACGCCACAAACTGGCAACCGTTATCGCGTTCAAGATTCGACTGCATCGTTTATCCTCGATCCTGGTCGCGGCCGTTTTCATCGCGATACAACGATCGAAGGATACGCTATCCAGAGATAACGTTGGACACGGCTCCAGGGATACGGACAAACGACGCGCGAACCGTATCATCCGTCCGAGCGCGATGATAATATTTACGCTACTCATTGCGAAACTGTTAGCAACACGAGTTGTCCTATGCTTATTCAATAGTAATGAAACAAGGGATGACATTAAACATGCCGTAAGCACTATTGAGCCCTTTACGGTCCAATGTCAATTCACACTCGACGTTGTATGTTTCATATTGTTATTGTACCACTTCGTGTTAGGGTCCGTTCCGCGAATTTGTTCGGTAACAGTACAATACAGTTATATTATTCCTTCCTTTAGAAATGAATTCGTTGAAAATTATTGGTAAATTTGTTACAAGCGCCTGTTTCAGTCAGCTTTGTTTATATACATATTGTGTTTGCATATTTTTAGTCTTAACCCCTGAAGCAGGGAAAGAATTTTCGCAGACTTTTATAGAGTATTTGACTTCGAAAACTGACAAAAATTCCAATGTTCAAACTTAATAAAAAATAGAGAGTGTTTTGGTTTCTTGTAATATTAGACTGAAGTGACATAACGGCTATTTTTGTGACGTCAACTTGTGTACGAAATTATAAGGCCACGTATACCGTATACGATGGACTTTTGGTGAGCGATCTCCCGGATGTCTCTTCACAAAAAGTGGTCTCCGTGATCACTGTAACTTCGTAACGGTTCATCTGAAATTAAAAATTCAGTAAGATTTATGTAATGGAAGAACGAAGGATTTTTCGAAATAGTGATTAGTTAAAGACAAATCCACTAATTTATTTAGAATTTCAGCTCGCATTAAAATAAGAATCAAAAATTCAGACAGAATTATATGATAGTGTTAGTAAAAAGAAAGGGCTCCAGAAATTTGATTTCTTCATTAGCCGTCGATCTTTTGGCACGATTCTTAAAGAAAAGAAATATACCTATAAGCTATAGATTATCGCTCATTTACTTTTAATTTGTCAGTATAGGTTAGAAATTACTTAATTTCGCGTATCTCAAATAAGTACTCTTTTAGAATTGACAACGAGTTTACAAATTCCCATTTCTTTTCTTCGTTACACGATTCTTATAATCTACAATATTCTCGGGTAAATTGTAAATATTTCTTTCGTTAAACAGAACCAATATAATTATAGCTTTTTTTTAAAGAAGCAATTTGTAAGTCATCGAACCTTTCTTCAGTGTCTTCGATTAGCGATCTTAGGAATAATACGTTCCCTACCGGTCGGATTTATCTTGATGCGGTTATATTTCTTGCTGCTGGCAGAAAATTGATTATAAAAAGATACCAATGACGGATGGGAAGGAGGATATGGCCGATAAGATGAGGTACAATTTGTTAAGAGGCCAATTACAAGAGTAAAAACCAATTACCGTGTTTTTAAGGTGTAGAGAAGGTATGTTTTAAAACGTTTTGCTATTTCTTGCGTGGCGGAAAGGTACAAGCGATGAATCTAGACACGTAGAAGAACTGAATGTCGTCTTGATGTGGGTAATCTGCATACTATTCGTATAAAAAAGTAACGTTAAAAGTCAGTTAGGTATTTGTTCGGAAACATGAAATGTGAAATGAAACTTCTAAGTCGGATAAATGACAAAATACTCTTACTGAATTAATAAGCTAAAATGTTTCTGATTAAACACTTAACTTACATTGTTATAATCACGGGATAGAAAGTATAGATAATTCTTTAATTTAACAGAGTAAGGGATACCATTAAAGTCCAATTAAGTATTTTCACATCCTCTTTTTTGATCAAAGTAACGAATCATATAATCAAGGAAACAACAAAAGATTTTACACTGCAAAACTTTAATTTGAAAATGAAGAATTTTTAATTTAAAATGCAATAAAAAAAGAATGACCTTAGATTAATCAAAAAATAATCATTGGAAGTTAATTAACATATATGTAATTATTTAGAAAAAAACAATTTTTCTTGCATTTAAACTCAATATTTCAGTTTGTTCTTTAATTCAGTACTACATATTTAAACTCGCCATAAACGCTTCTAATTAAAGAAAGTGAAAGATTTAAAATTTGTTATCAAGTATTAAATAAGCAATTAGCATCTTATTTATGCTAAATGTTCAGAATATTTATATATTTGTTCACGACTTGCAAATTCGTTAATATTATTCGCACGTGTTTTCCTTTCATTCGTCCAATAATATTATTTAAAAGTTACAGTGAACGTTCCTAACATACTTTTCATGCAAATATCATCACATATTTGTGCATATAAAACGTAGTAGAATAAGGACATTTCTTCATCCAAATAAAGTCGATATTAGAAAACAATAACAAATTCTACATATTTCTCATTTCTGAGACCACATAACAATTTAAAATTAGCATAAACATTTACAGTCTAGTAATTACACGATTTAGTTGAATTCAATTACAATATAAAGACTTCTATTGCCCACTGTAATTTCAAACAGTCTTTTAAAGAAATAATATTTTATGATATTTTTTTATCTAAAATAAACCCTACCTGGTTAAACCGGTATCTTCAGCAACAAAGTGAAACTTTATCCCCTAACGTCTATAAAAAAAGGTGTCCATTAATAAACCACTGATTGACAATTGCGATACAACTGGTCCTTATCACTGAATAAAATACTATTTTATGGAAATCGGTTTACGCAGATTTTATTGTTAATACCCCGAGGCACGGTCACGTTAGAACCGGTATCTTCTAAATGATTTTGTAACTTCACCTAAATCGTCGCTCTAGTAATGACGTAAACTTCTGTAGAAATAGACCGAGTATTCCCAGTAGAAGCTGTGCCAGATCGGATCGGACGAAACGAGCACCGTGAGACACGTTATCTTCGCGTTCTTCGTCGAACAAGTGAAACGTCCGATACCGAAGAATAGTCGTAAATAGAGTCAAGCAGCGCCATAAAGCGAAATTCCGCGAGATCCGCGCAGGAGTGCGAGTAACTTAATTGGAGCTCGTTTATCAGATGAACCGTAGCGATCTGTTGGAACGGACAAGGCGACGGGACTCTTGAGGACGCAAACTTGTCGGCCTCGTAACTTCCTGTGACGTGTGACGTAATCTTTCAATTTCGATATCCAAGAAAACTTGCGATCAATTGTCTCTGGTGATCGAATCGGCATGGAAATAAGGTCTGCAGGATTTCTAAACTGAGCAGTGTTGTCTGATAACATACAGTGTTTTGATCAAAGGAGTTCAAGAATTTAGGAATGTAAAGGAAAGGTGTTTAAAACGATCCCTCGGGGTAAAATGATTACTGGCTGCCCTGTGGTTATTAGTGGTGGTATATCGTAATGTCGTTTTATAATAATTCTTCTCGCACGTCACTAGCCGTTGCTCGAAGTGCCATGTGAATATTAGTACTCTGTGTGTTGTCCACAAGAAAAATTTAAAATTACTGCAATTTATCCAAGATAAGGTCTCTTTCAATGTTGTGTAATTTTTGTCATAAACGGTTTAATGTGACAGCTGATTCTTGCGCGGATTTAACAATTCAATAATAACTTAATTAATGTTTCGTTACCGCATGTAATATGTTGATGTTATATTCAAGCACTGAATGTGAGTTGGGTATTTGGGGTCATATGATCCCTCTCTAATAGGATAAAATGATTCCTGAGATAAAATGATCCCAGGAATCATTTTACCCATATGCTATATTATTGTTTTTTGTTTTAGTTACAACAATGTCCCGTCAGTATGAAAGAAAAACAACGCGTCAAAGCTGTTTTTATTTAAATAAAATGTAATAAATGAAATGCTTTTTAATGTTCGTCGTATTTACTATCAGTAGGTATAAAATGATCCCCGGGGATCATTTTATAGACATACATTACAAAATGCTCCTTAAGTATGCCTTCAAAGAAATATGATTAGAAAATATAATTGATCACGTAGCTAAATTTTATTTGAGCCAATGATAAGATAGATAGACTAACTTACAAAAACTACTTTATTTTTATTTAAAGAATGAGCATTTGTATTTTTTATATCAATTATGCCTTAAAGGGATCATTTGAACACCTTTCCCCTACTTGGTTTTCCGGAAAGTTCCCGAAATAATTCAATAAACATATAAATTTTGTACATAAACAAATTTTTAAATTTAATTTTCTACATAAACGCTTCTCCGTTGAATACACAGATTGTAGCATTCCCGAATTCCTTCGAAGGTCCAAGGGAAATCATTTTTCAGAATGGCTATTAAACAGCTCGTTAGGGTTCTTTGAATTTTCAAAATGGACTCATATCGTTTTTTCTTTATCAGAAATTTGACTTTTGGAATAAATAGGAGTCTGCTGGAACAAAATTCGGCGAATAAGCAAGAGTATTGTCACCTGTTTTTTTTTAACCAAAAATTGGATCACTGTTGCCAAATGTATGTCGATACGTCGTTGTGCAGAAAAATCCACTGTTCGCTTCGGAACAAATTCTGTTATATATACATACTTGGATACTTTTGAGCAATCGTTTCATTGCTTCTTTGTACAACGGAATCCACCCTATTCACCGGATCGAGCTCTGATTCCTATTTATTCCCTAAAGTCAAATTTTCGATAAAGGAAAACGATCTGAGTCCATTTTGGAAACACAAACAATCGTAACCAACTGTTTACGTAGTTACAAGATTGTACATGTTACTTTTTGGAAAATTGTATTCTTTTTCATATAAATGAATAGTACCGGTATTCGGTGACAAACATGACAGTGAATTTGTTAATTTTAAAAATGCTCAGTAAACTGCGAATGTTTATGCACGTATTTATAACAGTTTAAATATGCAACATCATGTGATGTTACGCATGGAACAGCTGTAGTTTTCAATTGGATTGTGCATTACTGGCATAAAATATTTAAAAAGTGATTATTTAATTAAAATATTACCTTATTTGATTCATAGTTATTTTCAAGTACTTGTGTGCACGTTATTTGAATTCTTCAAATATTTGCTCGTTGATCGATTAATTTACTTTTTTCTAATTTATTTCGTTATTTAATTTGGTATCAAATGATTTATAATCTTATTTTGTATACGAACAAATGTCTCCAGTGATAATCTGACAAATAATTTCAATTGTGGATTAGAAACAAACACTAAAGTGGAATCGTCAAAGTAATGCGTTATCTGTTGTCTCTAGATGAAACATATTCAGTAAACAGAATTTTCGATTGAAATTGAATTCTAATAAATACAAATTACTTGCATACATGTTTAATTAAAATACAATGATTTACACCGTTTATACCGCCAGGTTTTTGGTTACGTTGTCTAAGAAAAGAATTAACTGCGTAAACTACAAAGGAATTTCATTTTATAAGCTCGTAAAGCCCCAAAGTTTTTTTCGAGTTTCATAAAATCATTCTCGAAGCACTTTTCTTTATCTCTACTACTGTACTCTATTCTAGAATTCTAAAACCGTGGATTCATCACAATCTAAATATTGATATTGGCGTTTCAGCGTGAAACCATAAAATCACAACCATAAAGATATAAATGCATTTTATTCTCCAAGTGAAACCTACAGCGATTGTCTGAGATTTCGGAGATTTCCACGTTTTATTGTCTATTACGGGCGAAATAAAAAAATTCAATTTTCCTAATGAACTAATGAATGACTGAAAAGGCGATTATATCGATAATAGTTATGATTTCCATTAGCGACGTCGGAACTAAAAATTTATGCCTGACTTATGTCTTGAATTTTGGTGATCGTTCGGGACAGCGTAGGTCCTCTGAAAACTGACAACGGTCGGATTTTATGCATCTATAAATCTAATTTCATTAGTTTACTAACTGTGAATCGATAGGCCACAAACTGCTTTACGACGTACCGAAACTGATCGATGATTTTCCTAGGATCTTCTTCTGGTTGACGTACTTTTAATATACTGGCGGCCTTTCTTTCAACTACCCAGTGTAAAAAACAAACATTACAATAATTCATGTCAGTTTTGGTTTCGACTTATATCATAGTTATGCGTTGCAGTATACAAGGAAATTCACAAAAATAAGTAAACAGTTAAAATAAAATGCAGTAACACATATATCACTGTAGACTACCTCATTTTACTTTTCAAAAGAAAGGCGACGTATATATTGCGATTTAATTAAAGTATTTCAAAGAATTATAAAATATTCTTAATATTAAAACAAAACGAACATGATAATTGTCCTAAATGAAGTGATGGTAATAAAATATTTATAAGCATTACATTCAACAAACCTGACTTAATCTAAACTATTTTTATTCAATAATAAATAAATGTATCTTGTAATTATAGGATTAAATTAGGGATTTACAGTATAGTAAAGAAAAATTATTCATCGTAGAGGCATCGTCAAAGAGTTGAATTTTTCAATAAATTGGATAATCATTATTGCAATCGAGCACGCTACTGAAAGGAGAAAAAAGTAGAGTAGGAAAAAAGTAGTAGGTACCTCTCGGGGCTAAACGCGTAAAATTCGGCAATCAAATTTTCATATCCAAATATCCATATGCAAATACCCCCCTAAAGAAGGCACAGTTTCGATGGAAGCCTGTTATCTGATTTCAATTTCCTGCTGCAATCTCGGCGCCACCGTGCTCCGCCATAAGCACGCCGATCCGTAATCAGTAGCGATGGGATCAAGTCCATCGTAAGCAACGCTAAAACATGATAAAATCAGTTGCAGTGTTATACATGTATGTTGATGATTAAATAGTAACATTTAAAAGTGCAGTTGGAACACCACAGAATTTTTTTGAATTCGTAGACTGATATCAGTATTGCGTACAACCTATGTAATTAAAAATGTATGTAATTTTACATACATATTCGAATTTTATATGAACTTGTTTCTTAATGTCGTAAAATCGATGTAATTGTATGACAAATAAAGTGTTAGAAGTTTCATGATTATAAAACATTCTTTATTTTGAAATATGCTTACCTATCTGCGAACTAATTAAGACCGTACGTACTTTGCGATAAATATAAGTACATAGAGAAAAATGTAGCGTTTTTCGTTATGGAAGAATGAAACTATCAAGCTGAATGAGTTTTAAACGGTGATTGCGGGTTACCGTATTAATACAAATGTGGATTATAGTTTAAAATCTGTTTTTATTTTTATGGTGATATATTTTCGTTAGAAAATATTTTGTACAAAAAATTCATTTTAGTTTTTGAATGTGAAACTTCATGAATTAAAATTTATAATAATATAGGTAATTGTAGATTTAAGTTTAAAAAGTTTTGTTCTTATGTTTAACTGATATATTCTTGGGGACAAGTAAAATTCTGCTTTTCATTCTTATGAATGTGCACACACATTCACTGTCTTGAAACAATGTTCAATATTATAAAATTAATTATATTCACTGTGCTATCAATAAATGTCTATGATTTAGTGTCTTCAATTAAAAACAAATAACTTCAGTAAGAGATTTCGCAAAGTTCTTCACATATTTTTTTATTTAATATAAATTTAATATTTTATTGTTAAGAATATTACTGAACAATGTTTTGTTATCCGTGTTCTAAGAACATAATCCTTTTGGGTGGAATTGATCTGATATCGATGAATACGTATTGAACTTGTCTCCATCACTAGTATATAATCACCGTTGCATTATGCACCGAGCTGAATCCCCTATATTAATGCACCGATAGTAGGCAGGTGTTTGGGGTGGTTTCCACGTGGTCTGCGATCACTCGCGTACCTTTCATTTTCAGGTTCCCGCGCGAACATTTTGCCATACTTTCGATCATATAAATAATTATTATCCATTTTGGTACAGACTACAGAGAATGACAATAAAGAAAACAAAAACTGCTACATAACCGGTATCGAGCTTTTTCCAAAAATTAGTATGGACGTTAACATACCTGAGACACAGTCTGTGGTTTCGTTGTGTACACGAGGGTGGGAACACGCATAAAAGTATCGGGAATGGTGGAGCTGTCACTTTACTTTATATTTTCATAACATTTCAATGTTGCCCCAAACTTTGAAGAAATGTTTTATCAAATTCGTTTGTTACTGGTTTATGTGACAGAAATAACAAAAATATTTTGATTTAACCCTTAGACAGCAAACCACTCGGAAGCAGGGCTTACTATAAGATGTTACGATATTCTCAGTTAATAATTTGAAAAACGTTCAATTCTATATATATATTTCATAAAATGTAACAATTGTAGTTATCACAGAAGAAGCATACGATGGATGCTAAGTAGGGGCACATTAAAATATGGTAATTTCCGAATGTATTGATACAATGAATGAAGAAAACCTACGGGAGCGGTTTGCAGTCAAAGGATTAATTATTCACTGGAGACTGATCGTTATCTTCTTATACATATACATATGTGTTCCTACAGCATATTTGACAAGACATGCAATATCTTGGAAATTGTTGATCATACCAAAAAATGTTTCCAATAAAAGTTCGCGGACGACTGTTGCAGCTTGGAACGTATCATTTACAGCCGGTGTATCGTTGCCGGCACGCATAAAGCAGTAGTGAAATTTTTCATCAACCAGGGCCTATTGCCCAGTATCACCGTACAGAAAGTCGTGTGTCTAACTAACCAGAACCTCGTGAAGCGTCGCCTGCGAGACAGCCAGAGAGCGTAACGTGTCCTTAAAAATCCTCAGACATCCGGGGGCGATCCATTTCGAGATACGATCGTCTCTCGCGGCTATCGATTTAACTGGAAACCGGGACTAAAAGAATCCAAAGAAAATCGTTCCCGCGAGAGAGAACTCGTCGCGTGCTTCTTTATTGAAAACTATAACAACCGAGACGGATGAGAGGCGACTGTAACAACCGCAGGGGGAGGAAGTCAAGCCTGGTGTGAGAAGGTAGGCAAACTTCGGTTGTTCACGGGCGCATATGAAACTGGCCTTAATCACCAACGGCGGAGGTATGGACGTAGAAAAAAGGAAGAAGCGGCGTGAAGGAGGGGGGGGGCGGATCGTTGGAAGGGGAGGAAAAAGAACGAACTCGGATGCCTCGCACTTAGCATAATGTTCACCGCGCCTGTCATTATCCTGAACCGCTAACATGCCAACCTAACACCCCCCTCCGGATCCGGTAGACACGCGAAGACGTGCCAACAGACGTTAGTTAACTTGGCATCACGCAGCTACCAGGGTACCAACGGACTCGCCCAGAATATTGATCGGGCCGAGCGTGATCCTGCTTGAATTAACACCATCTTATCCTGGTTGGACCGGCGCGGTGGCCTAACCCAGACCTTGACAACATATGTCAAGGTCATCGGTCATTTTACTTATTAATACTACTAAAGTACGATATTAAACTTTGTTTGTAATAATAACTTTTTTACAAATTACAAGCTCCAACTAAAACCTTCACAATATTACTTAGGGTGATGATCTTGACAATATATTAAAAAATCATCGAAATCAGAGGCAGCTTTTTGTAATATTTAAAACCCTTATTGTAAATATTTACCTCATCGAGTAGTTTCTCCAGAATAAATTATTGAAAAAATCCAAGTAGTAGGGGGCCAAATGAAATCGGTCGTAGAAATATGTATAAGAAGAATTTCATTTATCCGGCGGCGTTACACGAGGCCCCAGTTTCCAAGACCGCGTAGCCACACGGTGGTCCCACCGATTCACCCGGTAGCGATTCGTACAAAGGGACCGGCACCTTCGGTGCTCTCTCTGGCTCTCTAACGAGAAGATTAGACCTAACGGCGTTTGGTATCCCATAAATCGGCGGCGCCGCGAGCATTAACCACGGAAAGAAACGAAGCGATTTATGGCTGTGTGCCGTCGCGTAAATTCATTCTCGCGGAAATATCTTTCCCCTACGTTTAGCCGGTCGGCCTCTCTGTCACTGATGTATTTCTGAATGAGGAATCGTGAGATCGTGTCCCAGGATACGGCCGGACGAAGGTTATTTCGTAAGAGCTTTCGGTTGTTGTACCCGTTTCAGACCCATCGCCGACCTTGGCCACGGATTAACACGCTTTGAAGAGACCATAGATGTGCGGGAACGTTGAAAATTCCCTTGTTTCCCCTGTTTCACATCACGGAAAACTAGTTCGGGACCCTCGGATTAGCATAAAAGATTCATCTAAATCCGGGTAAACGGGAACACGAGACGTTTCGATCTTGCTTTCCAATGCAAAGTATCGGGTTGTAGCAATTAACGATTTTTTCTAAGCTACAGCGATCAAAAAAGGAGATCAGTTTTTTCGATTGTTTTTCCTTCTTTCTCGGGAACACTAGGTTTACGGACATTTTTTATATGCTTATCTCTACGGACACGCGTCAACGAAACCGCAGATTTAAACAAAAAAAAAAAACTTATTTTAATTAATACTCAATTTACGATCGCGTCAAATTGACGTGTATCCGTAGGTATAGGTATACCACACAGAGAATTTCGAGATTAGAAGGCATTCGAAATGCGTCAAAATGACGAGTCCCGTAAACCTAGTGTTAACTCGATGTTTCGGAGATTTCATAGGTCATTCTGTAACTATATTTTTGTATTTCTGTAGGGATGAAATGATACACTGAGGGATAGAAGCAGAATGCTTGGAAATCTGCTTTGAATTCATAAGTGATTATGCAGATGATTTACTTTTGTAAATATCAATTTCTCGTACGTCTGCAAAGTTACTGTAATTCATTCGGTACCACAAACTGGACATGAAAAGATGAAATATGAAGTTATGGTTTCTTTAGACAGTTGAAACTGAACAACCTGTATTTTAACGCGACAGCACGCTATGAATTTAATTCGCAATTATGCGATAAATGAAAAGAAGAGAACCAGCTTTGATATAATCGAAAACTTGCAGCGAAAATCTAACATAAACTGCAGTTAAAGAATCTTGTGAAAAGATTAATTCACAAATCACATGTAGGTAACTTACAATATACACAGAATCTCCGAATAAATGCTTAAAATATTAGAATAAGAAATCAAAATTATCCATACGTAATATCCTACCTGCTTTTAATCTACAATAAGTGAAAGTACGTGATTTCGATAAAAGGACACAAACAAAAAGTAGCAACTCAATTTGTTTTTATATAAACGCAGAGACTTATGGAGACGTAATTACACGAATAACGGTTAATCCTATAACGCCGAGTGTGACATTTACGTAACGTTTTGTTAAGTATGTATAACGTATGTTGGATGCTGGAATGACTGGGCGTGTAGAAGCGGGTATAGGCCGCTGAATTAGCTACTCGAATCCTTCTTTATCACTACGCAATTTTCCACTGTCTTTATTCGCTTTTTACTTTCTTATTCAGCTCACGTCTCGTGGTACAATAATGAACGCACATGACTCACTCGCACTTATATCACATATTCTTATCGCACGCCATCTAATTACCTATTACGCACCCATACCACCGAAGTATAGTTGGCGCAGAATATTAGCATTTCTTAACAATTTTTATTTTAAAAACTTGCTCCTGATTTGCTCTCTCGGAATCTAAAATTGCTCCCATCGCAAATATTATATTTAATGAGATATTCGTAAATAAAAAATCAGAAATTTATCTGCAGAATAGATAATAAATGGTCTTTTTACAAAAATATTATGCTACCAAAAAATTGCTCCTGATCTGTTTTATAATATTCAATGGTCAGATATCTTAACAACTTATTAACAAGGAACAATTGAAATAATGTTGCTGCATACATGTAGGTAGATTATGACGTCGTACATGACAGTTGTGTTAGTTCCACTTATAGCTTTGAATATATGTACATTTATATAGAAATTATAATACAATACAGTAAGTGTAATAAATATAATGTAATGTATTATAAGATTGTTATTTGCCAATTTAAAAGAAATCGCGGCTATGTATAATTATTCAAACTAGACGGCGGATATGATGTGTACAAATTAAAACAATTAAAGTAGAAAAACTTTTTAAAAATGAGTAAACACAATACATATCTCCTTTTCATATGTAATGTTAAAAATGTAATATTGTAGGTGTAATCGTAAATACGAAATATAACCTCAAATTAACTTTTATTATACAGGTATATAAATTATTTGTGATTACCAAAAAATAGGTGGTAGAAAAGAACATAATCTATATGAACCTTCGGGGTTCAGTAGGAAAAAGAATGAAAAAAGTGAAAATGTAGCGTTTTGCAGGGTGCAACCGTGACATTGGAAATACAACTGAGAAGAGATTAGAACCTCATAAATGAGTCTGCAATAAAAAAAAATGAAGATTTTTCAATCAAGTAAATAAATATGTTTATGATAAGATTAATAACAATACATCTGATGTAAGTATGGTAAGGTGCAGTACAGTATGTACAGATAAGACTGAAGACGTTTATAAAAAGAACATTAATATCAATAAATTTGAAGCTATCAGTAGTAATGAAATTAATTGTTTTACTACTTCTAGAAAAGGTTTTTGGCCACTTGTAAGATGTAACATTGACCACGGCCACAACAGTTTTCCTATTAACCGTTGAATTTTTCCACCCATTAATTAATAATACTTCATCTTGTGGTTCATCTTCGCTTGTAGAATTAATAAGTTCATCATATTACGAATCCAAAATTGTTGTTGCCAGTGCCTTCCTTGTAGGAGGCTGATATTGATCATTCAGTGCATTAATAAATGCTTTAAAATGTTCTGAATCAATTACGGTAAAAGGGATATTACATAAAAACGAAATGTTCAAGTAACTGATCAATCTTACTTCGTCCTAAATAAAAATAAACTTTTTATTAACATAATTTTCAATCTAAACAAATTATATTTATTATTCTATACCAAGTTTTAGGAACCTTTTAAGATCCATTTTTCATCAATGTAACCGAATTTAATTTAATTGTTTTTAATCAGAATTATAATTGTTAATAAATTGATACTTCTTTATAACCAATACGAAAAACGTTTTATAGGTTAGAAACACTTTATAGATATTTTCATTCCAGATACACGACATTTACGACATTTAAGACACGTGTCACGTAGAAAATAAAAAATTCGCCTATTTACCCATCTCTGCCTATAAGGCCTATAGGTGGATTGTGGAACCAACACAACTGTCATGTATGGCGTTGGCTAGCAATCGCAGCGCGTAGCCAACGTTACCGCGGGACTCGGCTGACTCGCACTCTGATTGGTCGAGATTTTTCGTTAATATCTCGTTAACAAAGCCTCGGATAACATTTTGGTAAGGACAAACTTGTTTCAAATCACCGCACGAGTCTCCCATTTCCGGGTCCTCCAACATTTTTGTTACACCCAGTATAATACATAAAATACTTAGATGGTTTATGGAGTTTATATTTTTTGTGTATATATATTTTTTGATACTTTTGGTTGAATATTTATCGATCATTTTAGCGGCGAGTAGTTAAAATTAACGGTACTGAAGAAATAACTTCTGAAAAAGGAACGGATTCTTAACATGGAAACTCATGCGCTATAGGGTTAAATCAACGGCAGCAATTTCATTTCTATAATTTCACACTAAATGGGCGGTGCTCTCGATAAAAAAAAAGAGCAACCATCCTGTTTGCGTATCCGCCAGACATCTACAAGCTGCTTCGTGGCGGTTAATCTTGATAGGTAACAGGAAGCGGCTATTACAAGTGCAAACCATTGTAAAAACGATTTATCAGGAAAGAAAAAGGAAGCTGATTTACGGCCAGATGGAGATTCGCGAGAAGACGCCGTATCCGATTACGGTGGTGGCGCTTATGGAAATGCGTCGAACGGTAAGACTACCGGCGATCCTTTAAGGTGATTTTGCACGCCTATACGTTCCTGTATGTACATGCCGCCCAAATGATTCTTGCCGTTCAGAAACCGGCGGTTTGTGGTCAAACGGCACGAATCATTGTAACGGTGTACACATCCGGCTAGACTTAAGAACGACTGACCCTTGTAACCGCATTGATACGGATAATGATGATTGTATAGTGTAATAACATTGTCGAGCTCGATGGTAATTCGGTATTTGCATTCTTGTATCGACTGACTATCTCAGTGATGTATCTCATGAAGAAGTTAAACTGCTTTTCCTACAACTAATGAATAGTAAACTATAATTCGTTCCAACGATGAATCCTTTAACCTTCGCTAGGCAACGACCCAAGTAAAATTTCACTTTTCTCGGACCTCCCTTTGCTTTTTTTATTTTTATGGAGAAACGTTTGAAACTTTTGACTTAACGATTGATTGTATATAATGTAACAGAGACTTTGATAAATATCCCAGAATATTTTACACGACCCAGTTTGCCTACGGAGGATTAATATTACATAATCGACTGCGAATATTCATACAAATTCACATTTTTATAATTAAAAAAAAATGAAATGTAAATACTAACATTTCATAATTGCGGGATATACAGGGCGTCCCAAAATAGTTGTAAGTCGTTGAAAGAGGTGAGTTAAAACAAGTCTTTCCTTAAAGAAAAAGTTGTTTCAAATCACTCCAGAAATCGCCCCTTTCAAGAACGTACACCAATTTTGGGACATCTTGTACAATTCGAATCGTGAGCAAGACAAATTTGAAAATGTAAAACAGTGTTAACGTGAAACTTGTTATCAATACCTGGCTCGTTCTATGCTTCAATAGTCCAAAATGAGAGATCAATACAAAACCGCACTAACTAAAACCTAAATTGTAGAGCCAGACCTCGTGAGTTCGTGGTCCCGATTGCCTGACACCTCTTTTCTTGGGATAATCTTGTAATTACGAATATTAACCCTCTGTATTGGAATTCCATATTTCAGACGTCGTACTTTATTATTTAATGTAAAACACGTCTCACAAGAGGAGGGGGGGTCGTTGGTCTTAGAGCCCTATTTTTCTTTGTAACTTTGCAGACGAGGAGGGGGTCTCAAATTACTAACCGTGCTGCATTAAGTTTCAGCGGAAATTAGTATTTAGGGTAGGAATATACCCCTTGTATACATAGCGGAGTAAACAACATTTAAAACTTCTTGGCTTTTAAAAATTTTCTACCCTTTTAACTATGTTTAAATAAAATGAATAAACTCAATAGCCGAAATATCTTTCTGCGTATGCTATTTCTTTGACACGATCCTATAAATAAAAGTCTATTGGAGTAAAGTCCAGTGATCTTGCCGGCCAGCATATAAGGTGGTCCACGCAACTTGTACACCTTACATAACTTCTAATGTATGCATTGTATGATCAAATTTTTTATATAAAAGTTGCATGGTTTGGAGGTATACATTATGTATTTGTCATTTTAACAATTTCTTACTGTTCAAAATCCTGTCACTTTACGACTCTTAAAATTAAATTGGCCCTATATGTAGCGATCTTATTGTAGGAATAGAGAAACAATAGAATAAATAAATTTCTTTGGTAACCAAAAAATATAATCAAAAAGTAAACTTTGGTTTGTATGAAATTCGTCTGAACAGTAGAACAGTAGGTACACTTGGGGATGGAGTCATGTGAACCACACGAACCATGATGTATATGTATAAAGATTCCAAAAGCCACGTGTTGTCCAATCTTCATTGAAAAGAACGGCAACATCTTGTAGTAATGCAAAGACGTTGGAATTCTTCCCTTGTTCGTCGACATCCACCGTATCGCATTATTTCAACGATCACGCTGCACAAAATAAGGAAAAAGGGTCCAAGGAATTGTGTATGCACTCGTCTACGAGAATAACTCATAATCAGTTCCCCTGGAACGCGGCTCGCGCGTTCCAACAATTTCGCGTCCCGAGAATGAACGATTCAATCTGCGCCGGGGCGAGATCGCAAATTCATGTCGTTACACGACTCTGGCCGCGCGCGCGCGCGCATATCTTTTAGGGCTTAACCGCGGCTTACGTCGCGAAATAACGCGTATTCGCCTCGGTGTAGGTGAGCAGGTAGGTGGGAGGAGAGTAATCGACCAGAAAGTGGGCGTACTGGGCTCCCACGATGGAAGCCAACAAAAGGGCCTCGCCCTTCTAGAAATTCGACAATCTTTCATAGTCGTGTCCTTATGGTATATTGGTAGTTCCACCTCTATAGGTCGGGCAGGCAATCGTTGTATTGTAGCCACAATGTTTTAAAACAGCCGTCTGACCGTGGACAACTAATATTTCGTCCCGAAAGTGTATAAATCATTGAGAACAAGTAAGACCATCAAAGATTACGACTTGTTTTTAATTTCTATATAAATTTATATAGAATTTAATTAAAACTTATATAGAAATTAATGTGAAAGTCAAACGAAAATCATAAATAAAATATTTAAATATTTATTTATAATTTTCACTTCACTTTTATATTAAATTATTATTTAATATTAACATTTATAATTATTATATTGGTACATATATAAAATTAATCAGATTCGTCGGAAGGATTATTCGTACCACTGTTAATACACTGTGAGGCATAACTAAAAAACAATCCTAAAATGTTCAATTTTTACATATTGTGGTTAGAATAACAACGAACCAAGTATGTCAAAGGATAGATTATATTCCCTAGATAAAAAGTGGTTCGTTTTTGTTTTAACCACACACATAAGGATTGAACATTTTGGAGTGGTTTTATAGTTATGTCATACAGTGCATAAGTGCTCTTAGATATTATCCACATGTTTCGTTTTTTGTTTTTGTCGATAATCTCAAATGTTCAATAACAGACTATGATAGTCTGCAAACTATCCACGGACTGTTATCAAGCTTCAAAATTAAATACAAAAGAAAGTTGCAAAAGGTAGTACATGATTTTTATAAAACACGGAAGAACTAAATCCTAACTACACGATAACGGTAAAGGTTTAACCAGTTTTTACCAATTCATATTGTTCTACTCAATGAATTGAGATACACGCGGTTAAAACGTGTAACTCTTTGCGAGAAGAAATGTTAACCGCCAAGTGGTATTCTTAAAGACGATAGAAATGACAGATTTCTATGTACATATCACTGTATTTAAACAATTTCCATAGGTAAATGGTACATTCTAATGAAGGATCTGTAAGGATTTAGAAAGTTACAAAAACCGAGTATTAATTAATACAAAATGATCAAAATTATAGGTTTTTCGCCATCCGGCGGTTGTTTTAAAACACTATACGCGACGTGCAAAATTTCAATTGCTACATGTCGACGTGAGAGTACCTACCAAACTCCACAATTTGTCTCGAGAGTGATTTTCACATGTGTGTCTACTTCAGAGTGAACTATCGTACATAATCTATTGAATATAAAAGCGACAATTAATTAATCTATTGAATATAAAAGCGAAAAAATTTTGCTCTCCGGTTTGTGTTTACTAGTAAAGTTAACTTTTAATAGAAAATCTCAAGAGAGATGATACTTAATTATACTCGTGACGCATGTGTATAATTCTCCAAACAAGTTCTCACGCATATTTCCACTGAAGTATTAATCTCTGGTGAATAATTATCGTTTAACTATATAAGGTGTTAAAAAGCATATAGGGTGGATTCTACATGCCCAACTAACTCGAAAATGAAAAATGATGAAATTGCGTTAGAGGCTTCGTTTCCGAGTTATTAATTGTTGAAAATACGGGCAAAGTAGGTATACGCGTGAAATGGGTCTAGTGCAGGGGTCGGAAACTGCGGCTCCCGAGCCAAATGCGGCTCTTTGGGTACCTACTTACATGTGCCTCTGAAGTACAATTAAAAATGAAAATACAATCAATGAGAGCAATTTTTCTAAGATTTCTTCTTCATTTAATAAAGATATAATTAATATTAGAACTTGTTATAATGTTACTTTAAATTTTCCTTATTTATAAAAATATATTTATAGCTCTGAAATAATTTTTAAATTGTTGTAAGGGACAGATTTGGCTCTTCCGTCTTAAAAGTTTACCGACCCCTGGTCTAGTGCAATCGGTTATACTACTCGAACAGCTGATACATGGACCCGATCCATGAACTAGTGGAATTAAGAATGAAAAAAAATGAAATGAATAGAACAAATTCGTGAAACAGGTGAAGGACACGCCTCTCAAATAGAGTAACCCATCGCATCAGACCTATTTCACCCATATTGTCAATAATCAATTACTCGGAAACGATGCCTGAAACGCAATTTCGTCATTCTTGATTTTTGTCTTACAAGGGAAGGCACGAAAGTGCCCCCCTCCGATTTTGATGAAACTTCGTATGTCTGTTAAGCAGTCAAAAATAAGGGATACGTATTTTTTTATCGGCTGAGACGCGATTTTAAGCGGTGAAACCACCCCTCAAAGTTTTGATCCGAAATTTTTTTGTTATAAACAAATTATATTTTGGACAATTTGTTAGCACCATATTATTCTACATAAAAAAAACTGCGAACCTCGTCCATCAGAAGTTTCATGTATCTCCTCTGGTTTTCGAGATAGTATTTTCGGGTCGAAACTTCGAGGGGTGGTTTCACCTCTTAAAGTCGCGTCTCAGCCGATAAAAAAAATACGTATCCCTTATTTTTGACTGCTTAACAGACATACGTAGTTTCATCAAAATCTGAGGGGGACATTTCCGTGCCTTCTCTTGTTAGTTCGGCTTGTAGATCTGTCCCCTAAAAGTGACCAGCATTTTTATTAACACCCTGTAGACGTAACAGCTACTCGAGAACAATAACTGAGGGAGAACTGTTCTTAAATCCGTGTCCTATAGCGAGGTCTACTTTCATGAGTACTAAGCTCAAGTCGTTGCGAAGTATGAGTTTACGAAATTAGCTATACTAACCATATTTTTATAAAACATCCTACGTATAACACCAAGTAAATAAACCGTCATTTCAAACGTAACTGATTGCGGGCTAAACAAAAGAAACTATGTTTTCGCCCAGAGGGCAAAAATGCATTCAGTTCGATCGATACTTTATACTTGCATAGTCATTTTAATCATACGATTATAAACCTCGACATGGATAAAGAAAGTACATATGTGAATTTCACGCTACACACTTACAGATTTACTTCAGGCGTGACATTAACAAGATTGCGTACAAAAGTTTCTTGTTCAAGAAAATCTGAATGATACGCACCAGAAACATGATATACTCACTTGTAATTTAATTTTGATGTAAAACTTCAATGTATGGGGTAAAGAAGGTGATTTAATTTAATACCATGTAAACAAAAAGTAGAGGAGGTGATCTAAATATGGGCTAGCACTTTTACTGCTGGATTTATTCCCAACCTCTTGAAGATTTTTAAAACGTAACACTTTAGTGTATCTAAAACATGTTTGCCTTATGATGTGGTGTTAATAGAAGCTTCTTTTTTTCTTGAGTAATAGTTTCACACTATTCCCGCTAGCCTGAATTGCCTAACGGTGACCCTATACTTTCTACTAGCCCATGTTTAGACTCTAGCATGTATTTGGAACACCTCCTCTACTTTAATTTGATATTAAAAATCAATTGGAAAATGCAACATGAAAGCATTCCCTATCAGAATTAATTAAAACAGTTACCGAATGCAAAGTAGAAAAATATTTTGTAATTATGGAAAGCCCTGAATAAATACTACCTACAGACTATTAAAGCTGAATAGACTATATTTATAATAGAATGAGGCAGAAATTATTGTCTTCGTATTTATTACACATATGCTATCTTGTGTTTAATGTAATTGAATTCCTAGGAATTGCATTTCTCAGAACTTTCCTTATTTTCTTACTTCAAAAGTGTTTTGATTTAAAAAGAATGGAAGAAAAAAAGAGAAAAAAGTTCTCCAAGTCGCGTCTTTTAAAATCATTCAGGTGACTTCACTTTTGATATAACGAAAAGATTTTTTTGATTCTTTTCCTTTTTAGGTAACGAGAAGATAGATACATTTTCGATAGTTATATCATTACACATGGTGTTCAGATAGCCTTACAAACGCACTATACTTAGTTAGTAATATTCTAATACTATACATAAAAATGTTCTATATATTACGTAAAGTATATTGGGTTGGTCAAAAATTAATATCGGATTTCTGCGGTAGATAATGCTTTTTTTATTTGACTACAAAGCACTGCTCCTAAATTAATAAACGTACACACCTTCGAAATCATTGTGTATTTTAAAAAGAAAATCATTTTAGAATTAGGTCAAATTTTCTTGCATTGACCTTGTTTTGAAAATTGGTGACGAGAAGGTGTACTTTCCAGCATTATGCTTTTTTTTAATTTTCGTTCGTTCACAGCACCATCAACATGTACATATTGTACATACGAAATCTATTCTGTCGTTCGTGTCGTTGTGCCTGTCTCCGGAAATAAAAAAGTATAATTGCTCGAAAGTGCATCTTCTCATCACTCTTTTTTAAAACACAGTTAATGCGAGAAAAAACCCAATCATATTGTTTTTCTTTAACCCTCGATTGTCACATTCTTTTTCGAACGTAGTTGTCACACTGGGTCAATTCAACCTAAGCCAATTTGATAAAGTTTGAACATTGTAGAATATATTTTGATTGTAAAAAATTAACATTCAAAGTATCATCTTAAACAAAATTCATGAAATAAAGTTCCAACAAAAAGTTTTTTTAGGATACATGAAAGTACTACTACATGGCGCCAATAGTATCGTTTTTAATGTTACCTCAAAGATATTTTATTTCAAAGTCAAATTTAGAACTATTTCGACCCTGTGTAACAACCGAAGAATAAACGACGCGTTCAAATGTTAATACTTTATTAGTTAGGGGCAGAGTTGGGCAAAATGTAATCTAAATTGCAAGGCAATTGCGGGACAATTACAATTACAATGACATTGTAATTTTTATTGTAAATTTAGTATAGTTAATTACAATGTAATTTTAATTGTAGTTGTCCCACAATTACATTGTAATTGTGATTTGGATTTTATAATTGCTAATTATATTATATTTTGCCCAACTCTGATTCCGAGCAGTGTCTTGTATTGGGATAACAAAAAAACGCATCATCCACTGCAGAAATCCGACATTACCGTTCGGTCACACCCAATAGAATATGACGATCGTCACGTGGAACACCCTGTATAGCGAAGTGCCTGCTCGAAGGCGCAACGGCGACACGTAAATTTGAAATAACAAATTGACGTTTAACTCTTTCGCCCATTCTGATGTGCAGCACGACGATGAGACACAAAAGGCAGTAAAGCTGACGACGCGAGAACGGAGATTTATAAAATTTGCATCGGTGGAATATGACGGGCAACTGTACATGACGCCCCAGGACTTCCTCGACAGTGTTGTTGAACCCGAACCGAGACGTGAGTATTAAATAAACTTGCAAGAGCAGCAATACCGGCGCGTCGGTCCACGATAATAACTCGCTTTGTCTTTGGCAACGAATGCCCTCATAATTTGAAGGAACGTTTATTAATGACGAGCATTACGGGTACGATCTCGAAAAGCAAATGTAAAAGGCCCGGCAGGATGGACAACCGTCATTATAATTCCTGATGTCTAGGACCTGCGGATTTTATGCAGTTGTGTAGCGTGTACAAGTTATGCGGAACACAATGGCAAGAGAAAGTTGATGAATTTTAATCACATTCTCGTATTAGCGCCTCTGTAAATAATGCCCGGATCGATAAAACACATTAACTCTTTTTCAGATTCGTTCAGAGACTTCTACCGAAACGTAAAATACCGGTATTATATATCGAATGTTAATTCGACATATATTTCAATAATTCTCGATACCAAATAGCAGGAGGTCCTTCCGTACGTCACTTTTTTCCCTAGTGGAAGCCGAGTTTGCTTCCAAGTGTACCTTCGCCCCATATAATCCTATATAAACCCTACCCTTGTAGAAATCGAAAAAATACCGGTATTTATTTAGGTTTTCGGTAATATATAAAATTCGGTTTCGGTATAGCTTTGATGGCATAATACCGGTATCAATATCATACCGGTTTAAGTCTCTAGATTCGTGTAGAAAAAAACTCCGAAACTCTTTCTTCGATGCCATATGTTCCCTTGTATAGAATCGTTGTGTGATAAAAAAAAAAGCAATTAAATAATTACAAACTACATTGAAAAGAACGATGTTATTATTACCTCTTAATAGTATTGGGTTGGCCGAGAAGTAATGTCTAGACTGCGGATTTTTATGCAAAATGATATTTTCTAAAGCAATTCATGCAGAAAAGAGCAAATGTAGGAATTTCTTTCTTTTCTCAAGTATCATATTCAGTTCCGAATAAACCAAAAAACTTATTGGATCTGATGAATGTTTTGTCTTTTATTGTATTTTACAGACCTCTATAGACTATAAATGCATAAAATTCGCAGTCTAGTAAAATCAGATTACTGTAATAGATGATGTTAGTTTTGTTTTTCAGTAAAAGAAACAATGTCGTTATAACTCCTTAGTAGTAGGTATAGGAGTGGCCGAAAAGTAATATCAGATTTCTACAGTAGATGATGCTGTTTTTGTTTGTCAATACAAAACATTGCTCTAAACTAATAAAATATATACATATTCTGAAAGATGACACTTCAACGAACGGATTAAAAGATAATCACGATTGGGTTAAATTTTCTTGAATTGATCTTGTTTTGAAAATGAGTGACGGGATGGTGTATTTTCGAGAAATTATGCTTTTTTATTTCTGAAAGGAAAAAAATGCGATACAAAGAACAAAACATGATTTTCTATACAGTCGATGGTGTTGTAGACGAATGAAAATAAAAAACATCATAATTGCTCGAAAATACACCTTCCCGTCACTCATTTTCACAACAAGATCAATTGAAGAAGGTTAAACCGAATTGTAATGATTATTTTTAACCCTAGGACGGTTGCCTGGGTCCTTCTGAACCCGAGTTCTTAAAAGCCCCATCTAAATCATCAACTTATAAATCTAATTTAAGCTAGGAGGTGTTCAGATTAGGTTATATAGACAATCAGGTCTTCTTAAGTAATTGTCATCGAAAATATTTTTACAAAGAAAGAAGCATTAGTCTGTAGGAATATTAAAAACCTCTATATATGTATATATGTATATATTTTATTAGTGGGGAGTAGTGCTTTATATTGAAATAAAAAAAAGCATCATAGGTATGTATATTGCAGACATCCGACATTGCTTTTTGACCAACCCAATACAACAGCGTAGGTTATACTAAATTTACTCATCGCAATTGTTCAAACATTAGCAATGTCATGTAATATCACCCAGTATAAAGAAAACGATAAACATTTTTAAAGATATATTTCTTAAAAAAGATACTTATATCTTATTTAAATATTCCTCTGGTTCTACAGTTGACGGTCTCGACTCGTTCAATGTAATATAAATACTACCACACAGAAATATTCAATATTTTATTCTACCCATTCTGCGCAGCATACGCAATCCCACATAAAAAGCGGAAATTCCGAATAAACGTTTTCACGGTTCTTTGAAACGCAGGGGTCCTAGTACAAACTGGGAATGACACCGTAATGAAATCACGGTTCCCTTGATCAACCACTCTCGAAAAACGTAAATAAATGAATTTCTGTGATGTTTCAGCGAGGCTGAAGAGACGTGTGTTAGGTGACATGGAGCTCGAAGTGATGAGAAATTCCGTCCCTTCGCTGCGCCATGGAAATCCACACATGTTCAGGAACCTTCGTGACAAAGGTGAGCAATCGAAATATTTTCATTTGTCGGAATTAATTTTTAAATGTTAAAAGAATTCATCTATCACTCACAAAGGCGTCGGAAAACGTATAACATTTCAGTCTCATTATTGTTTAAATTTTACGAAACTTCGGATAATTTTAGGTTTAACGCCTTGCGTGTCATATTTTCGTGAAACATGATTACCGTACATAAAACGTGTGTAAACTAAATAGAACCGTGTAAAATGAACAAATATTATTATGTCTTCTCGACTCTTTATATATTTAAAAACAATAATATACCTCTTAATGTACATTTTTTGTAGTATTTTGTAAAGCATTCTCCAATGTGAAGACATAGCTTTGTAAAATATTCCTTGCATCTCTTTAACTTGTCGATACAATCTAATGAGCGGTCAGAATGAGTTAGGAGTCTTGTGTGCATGGAGCTAGCAATTAATATTTCAGCCCTAATGAGTATAGTTTAACAGTCTCTGACTAGTTGTGATATATGTCCAGTGCTTTCTTATCATTCTTACGATTTGTGTAATATGTTTGCTTACCACGCATTGAAATCACCGAACCGACATTCTTAACGCTTCGTTGACCACTGATATGTTTGTAGTGATTTGCAATTGTAATTGTATAAGGTATTGCTGAACTGATATAGAGTTCTAAAACTAACGATAGGTGTCCATAGAAATGTTTTCTTTTATTTTTATATTATTTCGAACATGCAGACGTCTTCGTGGTTGCCTTTATTGTCACTTTTATCGTTTTTTCTACAAGATATATTCATCCCTGTAGTTTGCATTGCTATGAAACACCTTGTATATCCATTAGTTTCTTAAACATGTAAATTTTAACATTCAGTATTTTGTATTAAAAATGAGTAGAGACACATTTTTATGCAAATAATTAGAAATTCAAGGTTAGTTACAATTGGTCCCAGAAACAAGAAAATCCAGTAAAATTTATAATATTGTCTCTTTTGCTAATGCATTCTACGCTATTCGATCGTCCACTACTTTGCATTTAATCGTGTCAATTAGCATTCAATTATCGACACAAAGTGAACCGCGTAAAAGGTAGTACTTATACAGGGTGTCTGACAATTTTCCGACCGCATTTTTTCTGGTCAAAGAAAATGAAAAACAGTTTCGAATGTCATAGGTCAAGGACTATAGTATTATTACTTGTGAAATCGTACGTAAGATTATATATCACTGAATGGTATAAGGTACACACTAGGTTACGATCTTCCTTTATTAAATTCCCGATATTTATTAAATTCCTTTATTAAATTCCCGATGTTTATGGAACTCCTTTATTAAATTCCCATATATTTATTTTTTAATAGAGTACTAGATATACATACAGTGAAACTCCATTTATACGAATGAAATTGTAACACAGTGGATGAAGAAACCTCGATGAATGCGACAAAAGCAACGGTGTTATTCCCACCACTAGGGCAGTCCCCCTGTGGAACTAATAAAAAAAGAGTAAACAAAAGCAAAGCAGAAGCTCGGCTTTGAGCAAAAAACAAATTTATGAGGGGCTGAAAACCTTTCTGCCTTGCTACGAATGCTCCAAAGTAGTCGAGACCGAGTACGTCGCATTCTTCCAATCTTTATCTAATTCCAATCTTTCGAACGGCAGTATTATATGAAAATTACACTATTCACTTCATTTGCCTCCATTTTAGAGATGATTTTTAGTTACCTAGATTTCCAACGTCACATATTACAAGGACACCCTGTATAATACAGAACTTGGACACAGGTTCTCGCTTGAAATTTCCAAGCGATCACAGTTTCTATAAGAGCCGACCGAAGGCCTCGGAGATCAGCAACGGAGCAATTAATCGTGCCACCCTTGCAACGATCGAAATAACAGGGACCGTGTCGTTAACGAGTCCACGTAGTAGCCGTTCGGCCCTCTTCCTGGCTTTTTGCGCGTTCACCGCACGTTTGTCGCGCTAATGGAAATGCAAATAATCGCGCGCGAAGCCAGTTTCACACTTCTCTTTAATAAACGAGCACCGTCGCCCTCGGTATCCCACACTTTCTCTCTCTCTCTCTCTCTCTCTCTCTCTCTCTCTCTCTCTCTCTATCTCTCTCTTTGTTTCTATTCCGAGACCGAGTCGCTTATACGTAAGTCCGCCAGCCAGAATTTCACGGTCGAGACCATACCCAGGCCTAACTTGATTCACTCCGCTTTAAGGACACTTGTTACGATTATGGGACGAAGAGTACAGCACTGGAGGCTACGCAGAAAAGCATCTTGTTGCCTATATCGGTTCGCCACCTATGCGAAACGTATTCGAACCATAACTAGCTGTGTCACTTCCTTATTGCATGAACGAACGGAGTCCCTGGATTCGAATGAGTCATGAGGTTTTATGAATGAAATTTCGCGAGCGAATGGTCCACCTACGATTTACCTTTCAACAGAGGTGTTAAATATATTGCACGCCGTGGAGAAGTAAACGGTACAGTTCCATGTGTAATCTTACACAAATGTTCTTCTATGATTTGAGCGTCATGAAATTGTACTAAACCTGTAATACGTGGCATAAGAACCAATGCTTAGAGTTTGTGGAACAAATTGGTCATGCGTGAAAATGCTTCGTGGAAAAGCCAACGGTAGATGTTCAAGAAACATCAAGAAGGCCTTTGCGTATACGTACCTACATTCTCAAGGTACTACGAAATCAAAAAAATTAGATGACTCTAATTTCACTTGACATAATTTATGGCTGAGAAATCTAACATATGGAGATGAACCAATTAGACGTCAAAGAACCCGAATTTTGAGACTTGAAATCTAAAGTCCACAATTTGTCGGTTTGCTTCCCCCAATCCTCGATTGGTAGGTACTCTTTGAATCTCTCGACTAATTTGTTGAACCTAGACTCGTCCATGTTGGTCCTGTTGATTTTAGATTGCAGTAAATCTGACACAAGATTCTGTAATTTATATCATATTTTCAACTTTTTACAATTGTGTTTCAGCATTCAGACGTTCTGAAATGTGTTCGTTAAATAATTTTCCAGTTTTTTATATATTCAGTACCGTAAGGTGGAGTAACTTTGATTCAGTCACGGTAACTTCGTCTTAAGTCAGAAAATTATCATTTTCGAATTTGCAGGTCTTAAAATTGTTAAATTAAGATGATTTTTACGTGAAAAGGTATTTCACGTAAAAATACCTGGAAGATAGCTGCAAAATCGAAAATGATCATTGTCTGACTTTGGAACAAAGTTACCCCTGACTGGAGTCAAAGTTAGCCCAACTTACGGTATATTAATTTTTTTATTGTTACTAGATATTTAACTGATATACTCTTTTTATTTTCCTACCAAAAAGTTTAGCCCATACACATGAAATTATTAGAGCTTCAATATGAAATATATACATATACTTTTGTGTTTAAGTAGTAATAAAATCACAATACCAAGGTTATACCATTGAATAATTTTGAATTAAGAATTGTTCACAAAAAGATACAGAAACTTAAACTTATGTAATTACAAAAAATATAGTTCAAATCGTAACATGGTCAATTTATGCAGGTGGCTGTAATAATTTGATCACTCGCTGTAAACGAAATTAACTTAAAAATATGAACAACCTCCCGCAAAAAAGAGAAACAGAAGAGAGAAAGACATCTCGAATTTGTCTGATGTTCGCCGACATCGTGCGTCGAATAGCTCCATCCGTGGCGGCTTAATCCGAAACGGCGTTGCTGACGAGAGAAACGTGTCGTCAGCAACGGTGCTCTCGCGTCGTTCGTTTCCTTCGACCCGGTTTCTTCGCTTTTCCCACTTCGTAAACTTTCCTCGGGCCCGTGAAACCGTTTTATGGAGTGCTTATAGCGCAATAAAATCGATTTGACGTCGGTCAGAAAGGGAAAGCACGCGAGGGTGGTGTGCACCGCCGAACGAAAATTTCGATAACTCCAGGATCTCCTACACGTAGGGTCCGCGGTTAAGACTCTGAATTATTGACCCGTTCTATCGGACCGCGAGAGAGATAGAGAGACAAAAGGGATGGCCGAAAAATGCCTAGGACTCTATGGGGCGTAACTAATATCGATCGTCACTACTTACTAACCGGTCTCTGTTGCAACTTGTCACGGTCAGAGTTAACGTGATTACCGAGAAAATTAATGCGGGACTTTGTCGTGGTTGCCGTCGTAAACAAAAACCGAGGAATCATGCATCAGTGGCGATACATCATTTTCGTTGTGAATGGATTTAATATTCTTGGGCTGATGTCAATTATTCAAAAGCCGGTTCTCGATTGATAATTGTTCGGTGTAATGGGTGTGTCTGGCAATGAAAATGAAATTTAATATACCCGGCATGCAGCTGATGAGAATTATCGTCGGATGTGTAGAATGATCTTTATCAGAGGGAAACGTGATTTCTACCGGTTTTAACTCTCGATCGATGGATTGTTTTATACGAGGTTCATAGCTCGGAATTCAAACTGCTTTTGATATTTTTACTAATTACTCCAGGCAGGACAAATTAGGGTATTTCCCTGTAAGACGTTTCTGGAGGGGAAGAGGGTTAAACCCAGCTAGCAAATTTAGCTCTGCCGTTCAAATGAGTTTCATGACACATCGATGGCTATCCAGAAAGAAACTCTAAATTTTTTAAATAGTAATTGATATTACAGTTTCTTTTTACTTGTAAATATAATACCGTGAGTCCTACATTGCCATGTTTTTATTGTGTTGAACCCTGCAACAGAATGTTGGATACATCCTTCAGTTTACGACCTTGCTGTATCTTGGTTCTTACTATGTACCCTCACGAGCAAACTCGGCTACCACTAAGGGAAAAAGTGATATAAGGGAAAGACCTCTTACCATTTGGTTCTGGAGTTACTGAAATTTATGCCAAATTAATATTCGGTTTAACATTTATTTCAGTATTTGAAATAAATTTATCAAGCGATAGGAGGCCTTTACTCCTACGTTACATTTTCCCCTAGTGGAAGCCGAGTTTGCTCATCGGTGTACACTCACGAGCAAACTCGGCTTCCACTAGGGGAAAAAGTGTCGTGGGAGAAAGGCCTTCTACCACTTGATACATTTATTTCAACTACTGATATAAATAATAATCCAATGTAAATTTGGCATGAATTTCAATAACTCCCTATACCAAGTAGTATGGGGCCCTTTTCCTACGTTACTTTTTCCCCTAGTGGAAGCCGAGTTTGCACGTCAGTGTACACGTGCAAACTCGGCTTCCTCTAGGGGGAAAAGTGATGTAAGGGAAAGATCTCCTACCACTTGGTCTCGGAGTTATTGAAAATTATGCGAAATTAACATTCGGTTTAACATTTATTTCAGTAGTTGAAATAAATTTATCAAGTGGAGGCAGGCCCTCCCCTTCGCCACTTTTTCCCCTAACGGAAGCCGAGTTTGCTCGTGAGGATACACTGACGTGCGCGGTGGATACCGCATCCAAACGAACCGCTAACTGATAAGTCAATACCTCCTTCAATAAGAAATTACGTTAGAATTTTTGTTTCATTATGTTTTCATATCTCTTCCCTAAAAAAGATATTATTATTATGAACTCATTATTATCAGTAGTGACAAGAAAGTGTAAACGAGACGTACAAATGAATAATATTTATTCTGTTTTAGCACATTTTTTTTCTACTGTTGTATGTATAGCACACATGTGATTTTAACATTAATATCGTAGTCAGCTAAGCCATTTCTTCGACAATTTGAAATCAAAAAACTTTTACTCGCCGTAATATTGGTCCCTGAAGACAAACTGTTTTAGACGCTCGTAATGCGCTGAAGACAGGGGGTCGGGGTGGGGCAGTGTTTTGTTTCAAACGATTAAAAATGTTCAGTTTCAAACGAACTAAAGTATTCGGTTTCAACGAAAAACGATCGTGACTTTGAAATAAGTGGCACGCGACTGGGTCCGAATGGACCTGGCCTCCGTCAGATGAGGCTTAATATTATTTTTATAAATTCATGTAAGTATTTTCTACTGCTGTACGACAGCAAGGTGGGATTTTATAAATACTTTTATAAACAGGTCAAAAGATTAACAGTCTATGAACATATACTTGTAACTGTCTACTTATTATGGGTCAACTTCCGAAAAGCACCTACTCCGGATGACCCTAACTTTGACATATGTTATTAAGATCCTCTCCTGAATAACTCTTAAAGGTTTATATCGCCGGTCATTGGTTATTAAAAAGTTATGAACAAAGAAAGATTGAAAAATGTACCGTAATTTTCCCAGAAATCTAAACTTTTGTATCGTAGTGTCTTTAAAAATTACTGGTCAAAGCATTATGCTGATCTGAGTTGGTTAGAGCTAGTTAAAATATAAAAAACTGTACTGTTGAAAGCATTATACTGATCGGAGTTAGAGCCAGTTAAAAAACAAACTGGTAGAATAAATACTTGCTTATTTCGTCGTTGAATTTCACCAAAAATCCGCGGTGATAATAATGATAACTTTTTCCTAACCAACTCTGAAATATTTTTGGAAGCATTATACGGATCGGAGTTGGTTAGAGACAGTTCAAACATTTTCTTGTTTATAACTTTTTAATAACCAAAGATCAACGGTTTTAAACCTTTTGAAGGTTACTCAGGAGGATCTTGATAACATGTGTCAAGATCAAGGTCATCGGGTACGGGTGCTTTTCGAAAGTTTACCCCTTACTATTTTCCATTATCTAATCACTTTGTTGGTTAAGGAGGTAACATTAACGAGAGAAACTGTCCACAAATATGGTGGGTCACGTCGTCGTAATTGACAAAAACATCCAAACAGCCAGAATGATTCACCAAGTCTATTAAGTTCATTAAATCGAGTTTAAGAGTAACAATCGATTAATCAAATGTCATAAAGATTGTAATATTTTAAATAACAAAGACAGGTGTTTCATAAATGTTAACATTAATTTCAAAATAAATAATTTTTTAAATTACTGGTATATACATAAATATAATATTTATGAAACACTTTTCTTTTACAAAGTACTCTAACAATATGGACACCAATAGTAATGATTCTTTTCGTTGTTTCTAGGAATTATTTCCTATACGGAATACTTGTTTCTCTTGTCCATTCTGATCAGTAAGTACTCATTAATTCCATCGTTCAACACATTAACAGAACGTGTGATTTTTGTTGCCGAAGTGACTCGAGACTTGACCGAGTGGAATTTTATTTCAGAACCTAAGACAGGTTTCCAAATAGCGTTTAACATGTTCGATACTGACGGAAATGAACGCGTGGACAAAACTGAATTCCTTGTGGTAAGACCATTGTTTCTCATACTTTTGCACGTATCAATTTTTTTTATAAAGTTTCAAGTCTGTTATTGATCATATGTAGTATATAGCATAATCCCATCTAATTGGGACAGAACAGCATAGAATTCGTTTTCTTTCTAAAACACGCAAAACCATTCATTAATCGTGACATGAGTACACGTTTGGGCTAATTTTAAATTAGAAAAAATATACAGTAATTTCAGAAGAGAATTATAATACAAAATAATACATTTTAAATAGTGTTTCAAATTCCGTACATCAAAAGAACTTTTGGGAAAAGTTAAAATCGTTAAACAGTTAAAATCGATAAAAGGTATTATTTGAAATAATTCTTTAATAAACTGTGAATTAAAATGCATCCATGGTGAAAATAAAGTACTATAATTTTACTTTAAAATCATATTTTATTGGAGACAATACCTAATATTAAACATGTATGTATCACCTTCACTTTAGAAGCGCCCAGGTGTACTAAAAAAAAAAGTAAAGTTTATTCCTTATACGCTTCGTATTCAATTTGATTTCATTTTTTCCACGCTGGTTATAATTATATCGCGCACGGTAATAACATTACCACTAGCTTTTAATGTATCGATGTAAATCGACTGCATGATTAACACTGCAGTTTCATGCTGGCTGAGTATGTCTGTTGTACGGTTACCCGTTTTATTTCAAACTATAAGAGGCGTGCAAGCAATTCGTTAATAGTGCATTTAACACTCATCATTTATCGTTAGATTGCGAATCTTTATGCAAATTAACGTTTTCAGAGATTAATTTACAAAAGCAGAAATTAAATAGAAAATTAAATTTCCCTTCAGTAAAATTTTCATAAAGGTGAAGATAATACATACAGAAATGTTATTCAATTTCATAAATTTTTCTCTTATTGTGTTCAAGATATTTTGATGTTATTAAATACAGATTATATATATTAATTAAAAGACCTGCTAAGCGTTCTCTAATATCTACATATGTATATGGTAAACTGCTTTAAATGAATTTTTGTTTTCAACAAAGTTTGTATGAATTTTTTTTTCAATGTCCATTAGTTTTGAAGATGTTAACATGAAATTATTAAAATGATAGATACAAATTTTGAATACCATCTATTGCTCAAAAATATCCAGACATTTCCTTATTTTTAACAGAAGTAATTTAAGTAATAAATAAAGGATATTACAATGATAGTACAGTTGTCTTCAGATTGTTTAATTTCTAAATTAGTAAACATAAAAAGGTCCTTCTGATTTAGAACAGAAATTCGATCAAAGATAATTAAAAAATTGATAGAAAAACTACTGAGAGTAGTTCGGAAAATGAGTTATTAAATGTTCAAAACCGGCAAATACGGTGGTGAATCGTGTATTTAATGTATATTTTATTTAAAAAATTGCTTATAGTTAGTACTTTACACACTTTATTAAAATTTATTATACTATGTACCTACTGACAAAGGAACTTTGGTAACCCGAAAATTCCGATTTTTTTAAAACTTCGTAGGTTTGTAGGGGCCACAGTAGAAATATCAGATAATTTTTTTTTAACGTTTCGTTCTTCATGGTGCACACACCCCTCGAAGGTTAATGTATCTTTTCCTAGTTTCCTGTATATTTTGAAAACTATAGTAAACCTTAAAATAATTGTTAAAATGAAAATTTAATGACTTTCTGTGCTCTGTACAACTTACAATGAAAGTGTGAACAATTTGTTGTTTAAATAAATAGGTAAGCAAATCAACACATAGAGTGCAGGATGCATAGATCGCAAGTATAGTATCCTTTAACACCACCTCTATCACTACAATTCTCGTGAAACCACTCTCCGCAGACATTGCACTGTATCCCATCTTCTTTCATTTTTTCTGGACACCATGATCCTTGATTGATCTTTTTAATCACCTACTTACGAACCTGACCGAAAATTCAAATTTTCGGGTCACCGAAGTTCCCTTGCGACTGTCCGAATATTTATGAGCGATAGTATAAATAAATACAACATGAGAAGAATGTGACTTTTGTCGATGATGCGTCAGCGAGAGTAAATGATAGGCTCGAGGAAGGGAAGATATTGTCCGACGAAGATGACTATGAGACGCAATGGCGTTTCCCAATTTCCTTCTGCTACGTTTTGTAATTTTCACAGATTCGACGACTGCTCGGTGGCACACTGAAGAATCGACACCTCGACGAAGAGACGAAACGTGCAGTGAGTTTTCGTATAATTCGTGACAAGAAAAAAACGAATCCAGTTTCGAGGCTGGCCACGATTAACGTCGCACCGATTCTTTCTAATCGCTTTGTCGGAAACCCGTAACGGCTATGCCTTTCGCGTCTAACGAAACTTAACAGCGTAATTCGCAATTCGCTTGACGGTGTAATCAATGTTACACCATTATTCACGTTGCTGTCCTTGCCCCTAAATAATCTACACTTTGACATTTAATTGATTCTGCTCGCAGAAATTAATCTGACCAGTTTGAACACAGCACTAACATTTCTACTATAATAATAAGAGTTACTTAATATTTAAATCAATCCCCTCGAATGTCTTCGAAACCGTTGATGATACTGATAAATGTTTCAGATAACAATTGAATAATTTCAAGGGGGCCATAATTTGGTGTGAGTAGTTTTTTTGTAAGTGGACGCGTAGAGGACATATGAAGGTCAAATTTGTTTTCTTCGATGAAAATATATATTTTTTAACTCATTAGTCGATGTAGCTCATCATTTCCTATAAAAAAGTATTAAGATACCTATGCCGAAACGTCGTTAGTTCAGGTGATATTTTAACTCCAAAATTGCAACATCTAACACCCCATTTTGAAAATCAACTTCAATTTTTTCTTTCAGCATAAATAGCTTAAGACTTCTTTATAGGAAATGACTAGCAGCATCGACTAGTGCATTAAAAAATGTGTAATTGCATTAAAAAAAATATATATGACCTTCATAATGTCCTCTACGAGTCCAACTATAAAAAAATACTTACATCAAATTATTTCCCTCCGAAACCATTCAACTTTTATCTGAAACATTTTTCTATATCATCAACAACGTCTAAGATAATAAACGAATGTTTATAAACACCCTGTATAATAAAAGAATGTTCGTACCAAACATTGAAATTATAAGTAGTAAAGCGGATAAATGAAAGTTTTCAATTATAAATGAAGATACTTATCTTCTTTTCTTTATCCTATATTTCTTGACAGGGGTCATATTTGTTTTTTATAAAAATTCGTTACAGTACGTTTACATTTATATTCTCCTTGTTGTTTCTGTTCTTCGTCTTTCTGTTCAGTTTGTCGCTTAGAATTGTTTTATTTTATATTGTGCCGTTTGTTCATTACTTTCATTTTCACTTTTGCTTTAACCTTACAAACATTTGAGAAGCTTACATTTTTTGTGTTACGCAAATTTTGATTTGGTTGATTTAGTACTTGTAGTTAATATCGTTCATAATTTCGATGATTTATTTGAATGTATTAGTTGAATACCATTATCACACCGAACCAGGAATTCATTGAAATACCGAAGCTTCGTAACGGTCAGGAGAAAAACGGAACAGAGATTGTCTCTAATTCTTACGTAAGTTTTACATGTACGAAAACGTTTGAGCATTTGTTTGTTGTTTCTTCTCCTTTTTTTAAAAAGTTTTTTCTTAGTTTTTATTTTGGCTTTTCAGTTTTATTACGATTTCAATTACTACGATTACTAATTTTTTCTAACCAATAACGAAAAATTGCTAGAAAATGAAACGAATAATTATTTCAGTAACATACTACTGTATGCGTACAATTAATATAAATAACACTCGCGAAATTATAATATTTTAATGTTTATGCGTCAATAATCTCAGTAATAATAATTCATTTAAATTTAAGAATAATCAAACTACCTATAAAAAATTAAACTTTCTTTTACTTGTAAATGATTTTCTTAATATGTAATATGAAAAGTAATACGGCGAAACATTGCATACGTTTTGTTTCATAAATATTAATTGTTCATCTTGTAATTTATAATGGGCATAATTAAAATCGCAGAGTTAACTATCTCGTTATACTGTATAGTTGCCATATTAATAGTTGATGCGTAGAACACATCAAAATTTGCACTTCATTGTATATTTTAAATATTTCATATAACAAGAATGTTTCATTATTTATTTCGGATATCGAAATTGATATGTGTCACCTGTTTAAGTATGGTACAATTGCGTTCAGATTAAATTCAGTATCTTAACATAAATTTCCAAACCAAAAGTACGGAATAATAAAATCGAAATACGTATCCACTTAAGCAAAAGACTAATATTTTCGCTTATTATATATGTAAATAAAATATTGTACTCGTTGATCAAATTCACAACGTCGAAAACAGAAATTATTAAAGAAATTTTGTATAATACAAATTCATTCTTAAGAGATTCTAAATAATATTATGAAACTAGGGATGGGTAAGTAAGAATTGATTTCGAAACACATTAACCTACTAGTCGAATGCTAGATTGCATCAAAATTAATTAATTAATTAAGTCCAGTTAATAGAAATGAATTCTAAGACGAAAATTTATTTATTCATAATCCAATAATTTTCTAATGGTGTGTGCAATTGCGTAGAGTGTACTTTTTGAAAGACTGTAATTTAAAAAAAAAAGTGATACGTGTGCCTTCATATTAATCGCTGCTGTGCTAACTTTCTTGCCATTTATTTCAGACTCATTAGCACTGGATGCTGAAATCATTGCTGCCATTTTGCCTCTCTATTATGCAAATCCACCTGTATGTTTTATTGTGAAGGTTCCACCCCCTTACCGAAAAGTTCATACCTCTGATCGCACTTTTTCTCTCTTGTCTCGCTCAGATGGAAAAGGTATTTAGCCACGCTTGGAGGGGCCGCCAAGGTACCGAAACCAAAGAAAACTTGGAGCATTTAACCGAAAGACAATCCACACCGGAGGAAATCCAAGTTCAATATATCGACGATGCACAGGTGCGTTTTAGATTAACTCTTAATCAATAATCCAGTACTTGTCCTTAATAGCTCTGCAATTAGAATTGAAATTTCAATTTTAAATACATATATTCCTCGTCTTTAATAACGGTGTTCGAACTGCCGAACATCATGTCTCTCTACAGGGTGTTAATAAAAATATGGAAGACTCTCAAGGTGAATTCTACATGCCAAACTAAGATGAAAATGTAGAATGATTAAATTGCATTCGAGGCTGCGTTTCATAGTTACTAATTATTAAAAATACGGGCGAAACACTCGAAAAATACGTCGAGTAGCGCGTTCTTCAACTGTTTCACGAGTTGGTTTCATTCATTGATTTCACTAAGTCAATAAATCTAGCTAAGTCAGTTGTAGCTAGTAGTATAACCCATTGTGTCAGACCTATTTTACGCGTATTTTGCTGATATTTAAAAAAATTAATAACTTGGAAACAAAGCCTTGAACGTAATTCCGTCATTCTTTATTTTCGAGTTAGTTTGTTATGTAAAATCTATCTTATGAAAGTGTCCCACATTTTTACCCTCTATAACACTGGTTAAGCTTCGGTTTCTTTGACAATACAAAAAAGAAAACAAAACATTATTCACTGTTATATTTAATAAATATTAAAGACACAAATTCAAATTATTCATTCATTCGTTCAAAATAAATTAGATGCAAGTGGATACACGCGTAAGACCTACCTTTGAGAATTACTATCAATCGGAGACATAGCATATGTGTTGTCACGACTTATTTTATGGCCTTTTTTTAATATTCTTGTGAATAAAGACGTGTTACCACATATTTTCATATTGATAACTGATAGTCAATGATGTAATATAACGTCTTTTCAAATCTGCAGCTGGTAACCGATAATATTCTGATTCATTTTCATATTCGTAACAATGATAATTTTAAAATACCCAATATATAAAAATTTAGTGTTCTTTTCATATCACTAGTGCTTGATAGCATTTGTTTAAACCAATTCTTTTTATTCTTATACGTATTTCAATGATAATATAGATGTTAGTTGAACAACGAAATATTGATTGATGTCAGTCAAAATCAAGAAATATAGAAACAAAGTTTTTGCTATCAATTTATAAATATACACTAAGCACAAATCCATTTATTACATATTGTGCATTTATGATTTACAGGGCCTGCAACGTCGACACGCCGTAGATACAAGCTTAATGATACATTTCTTTGGAAAGGATGGCAACGTTGAGCTGAAGTACGAAGACTTCAAGTGTTTCATGGAAAATCTACAGCAAGAAGTTCTGGAGCTCGAGTTCCATGAATATAGTAAAGGCCGAGACACCATCACTGAATTAGACTTTGCAAAAATATTGCTGCGATACACCTATTTCGACACTGACGAGTATGTTTTCCATCGCTAACTAATCAAAATACGCCCATTGAAATGGTGATTGATGGTAAAAACACGATTTTAAAGTTTTTGTAAGGCGCACATACTCTTACGAGCAAAGTCGGCTTCCACTAGGAAAAAAAGTGACGCGGAAGAAGGACCTGCTACCACTTGGTATTGGGAATTACTGAAATTTATGCCAAATTAACATACGATTTAACATTTATTTCAATAGCAAAAATAAATTTACGAAGTGGTAGGAGGCCCTTTTCCTACGCCACTTTTTCCCCTAGCGGAAGTCGAGTTTGCTTGAGAGGGTACATATAAAGTGTCTTACTTCTAGTGAACATCTGAATTGTTTCTACTAGTACTGACAGTAAAAAAAATGACTAACAGGAGTTTATATGGTTTGAGGACGAACATCTGGAGATTATAAAAAAAGTCTCCCTTGATCATCTCGAAGGTTATTTCAAGGTCATGAAAAGATTTCTTGCATATTACATTCTGTATTATTCCATAGAAACGGCTAACATGCGAGGAACAAATTGGTACCAATTAATTTTGGCCAGGAATAGAGAAATGATTCAATATTGATCTCTTACTGCTTAAGGCTATTTGAAGGTCATCGTGTCACAGGTTATTGAACACGTCTTAATGTCGATTACAACGCTGCATTATATAAAATAGGTATACGCCTTAAAACCGTATAAACTACTCTTAGTCACTTTTTCTTGTATTCAATACCAGTAGACAATTTAGACGTTCAGTATGAGACACCCTGTGTACTCAGCCAAAATCCATTTTTTGGGATTCTATGTCTAATTTCTGAATGATATTATATCACTTACTGTAGTTATAGTAAGCGTTTTTAAATGCTTTTATTAAAATAAAAACAATCTACTTTCATTTCTTATGAATTTTTTCCAACTTCATTGGAAGTTACTGGAATATGCTTTAAGAATAATTAAGAATCATGAAAAACTAACAAAACTCTCATATAACAAATACAAACAGTCAGTGATTACTATCAATCAAATTGTATTCAACAGCAAGATCAATTTTCCCCAAAATGAAGACGTTCAATGATTTTTAAACTATATGTATCAGTTTCCCATTCAATATTCCATAAATTTGGTGTTTGTAGATACGACAAGTATTTGGACCGCATACTACAAAACGCAGAACTTCAAATCGGCATCACATTTGAGGAGTTCCGACGTTTTTATCAATTCTTGAATAATATCGACGACTTCTCAATAGCTATGCGAATGTACACTTTGGCAGACTACCCAATTTCCAAAGGTTTGAAAAGCTAATCCTTCCTCAAGAAATCTATGAACTTGAAAGCAGTTCAGCTAAAATATCTAAGTAACAAATTTGATTTATGTTCCAGATGAATTTCAACGCGCCGTCAAGATATGTACAGGTAGTGTGCTCTCAGATCACCTAATAGACACGGTATTCGTGCTATTCGACGAAGATGGCGACGGCCAGTTATCCTACAAAGAGTTTATCGCAATAATGAAAGATCGACTTCATCGAGGTTTTAAGGTATTAAGAGAAATAAGAAATACTCAAGTGATACACACGAATCACTTGACTCGCGTTATTCTTATGTTCATCTAATTGTTGGGTTGGTAGAAAATACATGGCGGTGGAGAATCTTAAAACTAGTATTGTTACCACTATAATCGTAAAATTTGTAGAATTCCATGACTTATGAAAGATTAGACTTTTGTAATAGACAGCACTTTGAGCCATGTTTATAAACCATATAGCATTATAATAGTACAAATATGAATAGCATATTATTCTCCGTTAATCTAAATCTCTTGTTTTCGTTTAATGAATATTTCAATGGCATATGCATATTGTGAACACGTTAATTACCGCTACCATTTGAATTTTACTTACAGCTAAGCAAGTTTAGAGAGAATATTATGTTAGATTACATCATTAACTGGCATAAAAGAATTTACTAACACATTTTCATCAGTCAGGCAGAATTACGTATTCTTGTTATATTCTTTATTAGAAGCTGTCATATTTTTACAGATACTTTCAACTTCCGATGAAATTTTAGATCAAAATGTTGAGCACATTATTAGCTGCTGTAATTTTTATAAAAGTAAATTTTAGGTTGAAATGCAAAAACTTGCATTACCGATTAAATAAAGTTGTAGGTGGTAATATAGTGTTCCTTTTCACCAATTACCATTTCGAATACTTAGAAGTCTTCACGTCACTTAATTTTATTCTTTTTTATTATATTATTTTTATAACGTATACTTGTTATCATATTTTACAGTCGCAACAACGACGCGAAGGTTTTCAAGCGTTTACTAGCTGCGTGAAACAAGAAATGAAGTCTCGTTAATAAGGCCTAAATTAAGATGGAAAATGTACAAAACGGATACATACAGCATTGTAAAACAAAGTGTCAATGGGACCTCGGTCCTCTGTCATGTCCTAGTCCTATTAATCTTATTGTGATGCCCACAGTTACCATTGCATTAAACATAGAACACAAGCTCTCTACCTCTACTTAATGCTCACTTGTGTTGTTGCCTTTTTATAAGAGCGTAATTATTATGCCATAACATGTTTACGTGTTACGAGTTACAAGTTAGTCTTGATAAGTACCTATATACAGACAGCGTTTACGCCAAGTGTTCCACTTTGTTATACGTTACTTAGACATTTATTATTTTATTAATGATATAGAGGATACTATTTATTGCATTTTACAAATATACATTGTTCCTATTCGTCGAATTAAATATGTAATAGCACAGAAACTTTACCGCTTTAATCTAATGAAGTAGTCTGTAGTAGCTACGCATAATCGAAAAAAGATTGTGACTATATACTGTTAGAGGCTCCTAAGTAAACTGCGAATGTTTATACAAATATCGACTTTTCAAAATTAATTTAGATACTAGAGTCAAACACAAACGTATTTACTGTATTAAAGGTTCTATCAAATTCCAAATATTTAAAATAAAACCTGCATTCGATTTTATGCAACTTTTTATTAGATTATCCCTCGAAATCTCCCAAAGCCAATTATAGATCAGCTGGTTTCAAGAGAATCAATATGAACAATATGACACCCAACAAAGCCAGAAAAATGCTATGACAATCCTATACAAATCATCTCAAACATGACCAAACCTATCTAAGCCCCAAATTTAATATAACCGGCATAGACTGTACAGAGTCTCCATACACAATTATAAATCCATCAGAGCCTTAAACACAATATCACATTGTATAGACGAGAGCAGACTTGACAGAGCCTATAGAAACTGCCCTATACTCAATAAACAATCCTAAACTCATGAAGTCAGTATAATTTCTTACATACTCAAAACCCTTGAATACAAAAAATTACTGGGTACAAAGACCCAATACATACGAATCGTTTTAGATTCAAAAGATCTGACATGTAAATCATTTCTAATTCAAACATATTGAGATCTAATTTCTCAACAACTGTATCAAATGTTTTAAGTCCAAAGTGCTGTTGAAGCACTTCAAATTTTGGCGTTGCCTGTATGTGGTCTATTGTGTCTAAAATGTTCGACATTGTTTTTAAATGAACAACATAGTACCGCAAAAATATTACATAAGTCGTTATTTCAGCTTAAAATTTAATTTTGTTTCAGGTATAAATACGCAGAAAAAATTACTATTCCATATTTTAAATTCATATTCACATTTGCATGCGCCTATATTGAAACTAATTACATCAACTGTATTCTGAACTTCTCCTACCAAGTACCGAATAAAGGGCGGAGGGTTTGCAGCCCCGAGCTTCACTTTCAAGGGGGGCCCCGGTTTATACCTTCCGGTTTTGTCAAAAAACAATTGAATGAAATTTTGTTAACTGTTTCCCTTTTGAAACAATTAAAAATTGTACTAAATGTAGAAACAAATCGAATGAAAGTTGTTAAAATATAATAAAGCATTGTTCGTTATACTCAAGCGTTCGTTAGGATTAAATGATATTTAATTTTACTTACAATAAATTTCAATTTTTCAAGATTAATGTATTTTATTGTATGTTGCATTACGATATTTTTGTGCCCTCCCCCCTCCCCCTACGCTTATCAACCAAGCGGGCCCTTCAAGGTTTAATACCCCAGGCCACTAAAAATCGTAATCCGAGCCTGCTCTTACCAGTAAAAATTGTTGACCAATTATAAAATACTTCATGTATATATGCAGTGATATACGGTAGATATGCAACATTAAGAGTTCCAAGCAAGCAACATTCTTTCACTTTGAAGTGACAAAATACTGTTCATCCTACGTCCAGCATCAACAGCCCAATTCTCTGTTTTTGTTACAGTCTGTGCGTAGTAATTGTTGTTTGCTATCACTCATCACTCTGATTGCCGTCTGGTGGTCTCATGAATTGAGTCGACGATAAGGGGCACGTAATTACTTGTCCTTACGGCCTGACATTAAACGAACCTCGTGACGAGCAATGATACCGCGAAAAAATTCCTAGTTCCAGAATAACGACCGCTGTCTAGGAATGTAATTTCCAAAGGAGTTCTGGCGGCCCGATTGAGAACTCAATTCATCTGACTTAATGAATAAAACGGCTTGAATGCAAGAGTCACTTAATGTGCATTTCACTATCAAAAGATGAAATCGCAGATAATTTTCTTCTAATTAATACTTTGAACAAGATAATTAGATCTTGTGATACAATTTTGCTTTCACTTTCATTCTCATTAGAATGTTTCGGCAATTGAGGCGATTTGAATGTATGTAAATGAAAATAAGGTTTATGAATTAGACAAAAACTTACTGTTAGAATTCAATTAGCACGTTCTTGAACACAGTTGAAGATTGAGGACTTAGCGTATAGGACATTTGAATAATAAGTATAATATTAACATTATCAAAAACAATAGAATACACATTGATAATAATAATGCTTTTGTAAAAACTGATGAGTAGGAGTTTGAAAACAATGATGAAACAAAGTTTTTGATGTAAAAATTTCTGCATGTAGCCTTAGAAAAAAGATATTTTCTCGATCAATCAGTTTACTATAATACTAATTGTAAGGTCGATCGTTTTTGAAATTCGAAAGTGACTCTTTCGATAGCATCAAATATAAGCAACCTTGCCAATATACTTGCTTTGTCGATCTTTTTGTCATCACATCACCTTCCCCGCCATATTCTACAGCTACAGAACTAACCACAAAAAAAGTTATAAAAAAGTTTAAATTATTGTTAACAATATATGTACATACAAGTGATCCACGCTATCACAACGTTACACATTTCTTATATCTTACTCACATGTAGATATGTACAAATTTTGTTGGTGTAGGTATATACACAAAAGGAGAAAAATATTTCATTATCCTGTATCGAAAAATACAGTGACGTAAATACATTATTTATTCTGACAATAAATTTTAAGGCATCAAATCGATCTGCCGACTCGACAAAAATTAAAAGAAAGTTTACTTCATATTATGTAAGCAGAATGTCGAATATAAACAAAACATTCTCACAAATTTATAAGTATTAACAAAAGCATCTATATAGTACTTGACTTCCAAAAGAGAAAATTAAGTTTTACGAAGAAAATGCCGACGGTTTAAAAAAAAAGATGTAAATATTTCGATGGGGCAAAACCGCAGAAACTGACTAAAGTCAAAAGTTGTTGACAAAATAGCACGCACCGTAACTACGTCAGACTTTGCCATTGACAAGGGTTTCAGAAGTTCGTTCGTTTGGCGCTACATTGCACGGTTTCTGTGTAGACTTTTGAAAACAATTTAAATTTTCATGGCGATAGTACCAAATATACGCGAGGGTCATAAACTAAACGAGATTAAGTATTATTAACTTGCGATCGATTTTATCGTTATGACGATCATTTGAGAGTACAAACAAATGTGACCTGTGTGTTATGTTTTACAAATTCGTGACAGGAAAGAAACATCAAAATTGTATCACTCGTTATAATTTATCTTTAAGTTATTTTATTTTATTGTTTATTGTTGACGAATTCCCAATGTAATAACCGGGAAAAACTGAAAATACGATTCGTTGGTACTTTCCTTATTCGATAGCGATTTTACATTAAAAGGGAGACTCGAGGAAATGACGGATCTAGAAGAATTATACCACTGGTAAGCGTATTATCATTATAAATTATCATATTCACAATTTAAGAAGAATTTAACCTGTTGATCAGTGAAGCGAGTTAATTCGTCACTTGTAATATCATTAATGTTAATACGAGCAAACGTCAAAAGTCACGTCACTAATTACACAAAAAGGTGGACGAGTATCTGCACCCCGGAATTTTACAAGAAACATTACGATGACAATAGGAAACAATTTGGAAGGAAAAATGCTAGAAGTTGGACTACGAGAGTAACATTTTGTGATATTTTCAATTGAAAATCTCATCCCGCTTGACATGTATCAACAAACTCCATTAAAATAACTATTGCATCTTTGTACTGTATTTATTAATATTATTAAAAATTAGGCTACATATTCCACTTTTTTCATGATTTTATCTTTTTTATTTTGAAATATCAAAGTGTAATTGTAACTTGTTACATTTCATGGCGTCAATCATCGATGAACGACACGGCGCTTAACGTGTTAACTATATCTTCCGATACATACTACTTCATTTTTGGTACATGCATTTGAAGATTCCTCAATATAATTCTATTAAAATATAACAGTATAAGTTACAGTATATTTTTGTCTATTGCGAAATAAGTCGTTCCATATAATTTTTATTCATCTTCTAATTATACCGGTGTTTGCAGTCGAAAAATCAGCCAATCAATGGTTAATTATTTCTGTTGTGTCGGAACCGTTATTCCGATCGAATTAATAAGACATAGCAAACACGTTACCAAGTTTATCTCTAATAATGCAGTTCGATAAAGACTAGAATTACTAATAGACATTAAATGATGCATGTGTTTTTTTAGACATACTTTGAATTATTGTTTTATTTTTAACTCAATGAAATATATTATATTCGTGGTCTATATTTTGTACTATAAATATAATTCTTTTTGTTGGATTCCTAAAACTGAATTCTTTTTATAATCATGAGGTATAGGTAAGGAAAAAGCAGTAATAGATTATTCACAGATGAGGAAAGTTGTCAATGACAAGAATTATTGTTCGAAATGCAAAAGGATAATGATTTTAAAGGAAAGAAAGACCAGCAAAAATTAATACATGTGGAGATAGTTTTAATTAAATGGAAGGTATGAAGACTTTTAATGTCATTTTGACGCCTTTTATTGTTATTAAAGTTTTAGTTTCTGTACAATTTATTATTTTTATTTTACAAAATATTTCATTTATTTTACAATTATTATTTTCGTTATTAATTTAAGATTTTTATTTTCTATAAAGACAGGTAAATAAAGGAACTCATTTTATTCATAATCTATTAGATTGAGTCATAAACATCTTCCGCTTTTCTTTTTTACATTTCTCTTTTTCCTAAATAACTTCCAATTCACATCGGTTATACACTCTTCTGTAACATTGTTAATGAACAAATTTCGTTTACATATTTGTTAAATTAATACAACTGCCATTTTATAATCGTAAAGATAGTTAATATTATTAACTTTTACTCATATTTTACGAATTCTGCTTCATAAAATGTGTTAAATAAATTGAGTCGTTGTTACAAATGGACTTGTACCAGTTAAAAAAAACATTTATGCATCTCTATTTAACAGTCAAACTTAGTTTGACCAATTCAGGAGAATATCGTACTCTATTGACTTTCTTATTATAAACATGAAATCAGTCATTCATGAAAAAGTTAGATAGTCTCAATTTACCTTTATCATTTAAACAATCTTTTTCTTTAGAAGCTCTAATTTATCATTTAAAAAATCTTAATAAGGAACATGTGCAATCAGATAGTATTATTAGGAATTAAGATATAATATTACCAAAGATAAATAAGACTATTTTTAGTTGTAAGAGCAGTACAATATTTGCAATAAAGACGTTCAACAAGCTTCCTAATAATCTCAAAATTCTTACATACATGTACAAGGTGAACCACGAATCGTGGTCAGTAGAGATTACTCTGTTATTAGCAGTCCGATCGAAAACATTTTTATCACATATAGCATGGTTTCAAGAGAGCTTCAACGTGATTATAGCAAATTGTTTGTCAACTCTTCTTTTTCATGATTTTTCAAGGTCACCTTCAATTTTTTGCAAATATACCTATAATTTTTTTACGCCTATCTGTTAGAGGATTTCAGTACGAATTCGGTAAGTATAATAACATAACATGTGTTAGACGTAAAAAAATTATAGGTGTCTTTGCAAAAAATTGAAGGTGACCTTGAATAATCACGAAAAAAAAGAATTGACACAAAATTTGCTATAATCACGTTAAAGCTCTCTTGAAACCATGCTATACCAGATAGAAACATTTTCGATCGGACTGCTAATAACAGAGTAATCTCTACTGATCACGATTCGTGGTTCACCCTGTACATAGAATACATGTAACATTTCTTAGTTACAATATTCAATATACGTATAAGTCTTTTTTTCATATATCTTTAATAGATAAGTGTCTCTAGATCTATGTACTGGTGACCTCGGTGTACCTCTGCAGAATTTTAACTCATTCTTGTTTCAAAATTGGACTCATACCATTTTCAAAAATAACAGTTCTACTAACAAATTTTACAAATTCCGTTGAATCCCCTCGACCCTGGGGTGGTTCCCATTGTTCGTTAGACGGGGACTAGGAATTTCAACAACCCTGACGCGAAACCTAACATTGTTTTTTTTCCCCGGTGAAATGATCGAAAGGAACAACCCACGAGGACACGGAAGAAGATTCGTCCAGGATATCGGTAGTGGGGCGGCGTTTGTGCAAGGGATAGGAGTCGGGGCGAACGCGAGACGGCGGTGGCGGCCGGTCAGTTGTGTTGTCAGAAGTGTCAGAAGGAAGTGTCGAGCCGGTACCGGCGCTCGTCAGCTCGTAGTCAGTCGCGGAAAGGAAGCGGAACGGCACAATCCGCGCCCGTCACCCAGCAGGTTCGCGGTTTCGTTGCTCGCCGGCGTCACGGTGCTCACCTGTCAGCTAGCCGAGTCTTATCTACGTGCGATCGGCCGATGCGCCACGTGCGCGATGGGCATGATGGGAATGTTCAAGTGGCTTAGAAAGTAAGTGCTTCTTTATTTTTTCTACGCTTTTTTCCATAATTATTTTGGCTTTGCAAAGTGTCCTTTCTGACGCTCTATGGTTTCAAAACTGATTAAATAGATCAATACCAAAGATAAGTGCCTGCTAGTGTAAATTATGTGAAATTGTAAATTTTATTAGTTTCTACGGAAATTGCTTTATTTCAATGTTCAAGTGGCTTAGAAAGTAAATGCTTCTTTATTTTTTCTACACTTCTTTCCATGTTAATTTTGGCTTCGCAAAGTGTCCTTTCTGACGTCCCGTGGTTTGAAAACTGAGTAAATAGATCCATACCAAAGATAAGTGCCTGCTAGTGTAAATTATGTGAAATTGTAAATTTTATTAGTTTCTACGGAAATTGCTTTATTTCAATGTTCAAGTGGCTGAGAAAGTAAATGCTTCTTTATTTTTTCTACACTTTTTTCCATGTTTATTTTGGCTTCGCAAAGTGTCCTTTCTGACGTCCTGTGGTTTGAAAACTGATTAAATAGATCAATACCAAGGATAAGTGCCTGCTAGTGTAAATTATGTGAATTTGTAAATTTTATTAGTTTCTACTGAAATTGCTTTATTGCAATGTTGAAGTGGCTTAGAAAGTGAGTGCTTCTTTATTTTTCTACATTTTTTTCCACGTTTATTTTCGCTTCGAAAAGTGTCCTTTCTGACGTCCTATGGTTTGAAAACTGATTAAATAGATTAATACCAAGGATAAGTGTTTGGTAGTGTAAATTGTTTGAAATTGTAAACTTTATTCATTTCTACCGAAATTGCTTTATTCCAATGTTCAAGTGGCTGAAAAAGTAAGTGCTTTTATATTTTTTACACTTTTTTTTTTATTGATATTTGGTTTCGAAAAGTGTGCTTTTCTTCACATAAGACATATTCGCGTTGGTCGACGAGACAAACTGTGTGTGTTTACGCCTGACGTTATATTGTTTGAAAAAACACCAAGGAAAAGTGTTTAGTAGGGTAAATAGTATAGGGTAGATAGTATAAACTTGATTAATTACTACTGAAATTTGTATTCCAATGTGTTTTGCACATTTTTATATTTATTACATGCGATATATAAACAGAGAATGCACGGTTTACTTGGTTAACGTTTGTTCGAGAAGTGATTGCAATCAGTGAAATTGTGGACTTAATATTTTCATCGAATCTTAATTGTTGTGTTGGTATTCTAATACTATTGGAACGGAAATCACGCGAAGTGAATATGTTAACATTGAACGCGTTTATTGCCACGAGATTTCAAACGATTGCCTTACTAACGTCCGCAGACGAATGTATTGATATGATTCTTGCTACATTGGGATGTACATATTAAGAGTATAAAATATTATAATATTAACAAACGAAAGTATCGCGTAGAGGTGATTTTTTTCAGTTATATGTGTTATATGCTATATGATCGTGTTTAATAAGAAAGTTCGTTACTCGGTGATTCTTGCTCTTCTATATTTCATTCGTCTTACTTCAGTTTATGTGTTACTTAATGTATGTATTAAGAACTTCATTACTATGCTTATTTTTAGGATATTACAATAGCACTGTATTTCATAGCAGTTGTTTACACATTATTGTGATCTAGTTTTAGGTAAATGAACTTTCTTAATTTCGTTTCAATATCAGATCAATTCTATTCAGAATGCAATAATCTAATAGTCGTTTGAATCGTGCACAATCGTTAAATTGAATATAGATGGAATAAATATTTTAACTTTGCTTCTTTTATGTATCTGTACGGTCTATAAATATTTGAAATCCAGTTTGCTTATAAAATATTCAGTTATTCTGCGATAACGGTTTGTGATGTACCTACGTACGTTTGTAAAGTGTTGTTGTCTAGCATTCACCGTTATATTAGCAATTCGATTAGCAAACGTGTATATTTTACGTGTGTTGCTTTTAAGAAAAATATTTCTAAAATATTTCGAAATTTTATTAAATATTATTAAGGTTTGATCATCATTCAGAACATTGGAAAAAACTGAATTGTTCAGCAATTATGCAAAATTCAATGAATATTTACATCAGAATAATTTAGCAGTTTGAAATACTTTTTAATTCCAATTTCATCAGTTTGACTTGTATTTTCTAAAATACGTTGTTTCTATCTGAAGAAGATGAAAAAATGATATTGGTAAAATGCAGTATGAAGTTTTAATTTTAAACTGAAATAGTGATATTTCATTTACGAGTACCTACACCTTATGATAAAGTAGTAATCTCGATAAGATTTCTCTTCGTGTATAAAAAAATTAAGTCGCCATTTTGATAAATCCTAATATGAAGTAATGAAGACTAATAGAACTATGACTTTCTTTTAAACCTCATTAAACAGCTAATAAAAGTAATACATTCTTGTGTTAATTGCAGGCGTGTCAATTAATTTGAGATTGTAATCTTGCGTAAAGATCTATAGTTAACTCACACGTACGAAAATTTCAATATAAGCAAAAATCTTGACAGAAGAAACTTTTGTCTGTTGAGTTCTCAGTTATGAATCTATTAACATTGACAATAGTATTTTATTAATTGACAACATTAAATCGATTAGAACGTTATGTTTCAGAAATAGTCTAGACGTATTTAGAAACACATTTGTAACTTTCACAAGATGCCAGCGTACCGGGACATCGAATATTAATTAGAAAATTATGTGGAATACTAATCAAGACACTGTACATGTCGTCCAGAACAAAATAATAGCTATCAATTTCATCAATTATTTGCAAGCCATTACAATAAAAATCAACCTGAAATATTTCGACGAACTCGTTTTTCATATTCAATAATCATCACTTGAACTTGACCACTGCATACCGCTCTAAAATTATTGATAAAGATTGGAATAAATTAATGATAAATTTACAGCACGAATTTAAATAATATTCAAGTGTTCGCCAACAATACGTAGTTTTCGTTTCGAAAGAGTTCTTAAGTTCCTCTGTCATTCTACAGAGAATAAAGTTTTCGACATGAAACATGTCACATCGGTAACTTTGTACATAACAATACGAGCAGTGTTAATGTTTACACGAAAAGTAGAACACGTAAGCACATGAAATACCAACTGTCGGATTGTTATAGTCACAGTTGTTGCTACATGCACAGTCGCTTGTGTATTTACGATGGCTTGTTTTAAAGAGCCGCGAACTTAATTACTCTGCAATTCTCGTTACAGCCTCGTGGGTCCTACGACCTCTATAATCATCAGCGATAAGAGTGTTACAGCCTAAAAAGTTTATCTTCCTCGGAAGACACGTTTTACAAATTTTCTCTTTTGCAAACGTTCAAGTGATCAGCTTCATGCTCGTGAGTGCAATTATTCATTCTACTGACTGAAACTAGCTCGCGACAATTTTGATACAATAGCAATAGCGTTTGAAACAAAATTTTCAATAATGTTAAATTTTTGAAAACGATATATATTATTTTATAAGCCAACTATGAACAGACAAATTTTGATTATTCTAGTTGCATTATACAAACGAGTATTAATGTATTTAAGAATTCAATATTTTAATGAAAATTAAGATGTTAATCACAATTAATTAAAATTATGATAAATTATAATCATTTATCATCTTCAAAGAAGTTAAAAATAAAATGTTGACTTTATTAAAATTTCATGGTAGTTGCTATATTGTTCTATATTGTATCCACATACAAATTCTATAAATTTTTAAAGCCTATGAAACTTTTCATTGCACGGAAGATAAAACACTTTGCTAACAACGATTGATAAACACAATTCCTTTCTCAAGAATATTAGGTGCACATTTGACAAATTTTCTAAAATTGAATTGCTGAACGCCATAAAATAAAAAATAATGCAGGACAATAATCTTAAAATTATTGTTCGTTAAAATGGAGGTGCAAAAGCAAATGCGTATTTCGACTTTGACAGAAAACTAAAATCTCGTAATACATCATTTCTTAGCAAATGTTGTTTAGCAGCTAACGAGACCATAAATAAAAAAAATGTTTCCATCAATTATTATTTATGCAGTATAAGTTAATCAATCACTGAAAAAAATCAAATCCTGATGTTTCTCTATATTATAAGTATTATATATTGTCTAATTACTGTATATGAAATGAAACCACAAAAAAAAATAGAACACAACTTATAATCGAACTTTGTTTTGAAAGTCTTTGCTAATGTTTGGTTTAAAATAATAAACTTCGCGCTTTGTACTTGAACAAGGAGAAACAAGATTAACCTTCAGAAAGGAAACAAATTCACGGCAGGTAACAGCGTTCCATTTCATCATTATTTTCATGTATTACACGCGTACCGATCGAATTCTGTTACTCGAAACCTACGTAAATCAGAGACATAAATGGACGAACTAATTCTGCGTGTTTTACACGAAGTGGTCGGTAATGTGATTTCGTCGATCGTCATGGAATGCGTGAAGTCGAACCAAGAGAACATGTAAGTAAAGCAACAAATGACCGAATTTCATAGAATATTAGCACGCGAACTTATTTTACCGACTGTTTATTATTAATGGATTATGGATCTTATTTTCAGCAAATTCAACTTTTTTTAAATTAACTTCTGGAATAGAAAATTAATCATAAATTTATTCCCTTCATAACGAGTATTATTTGAACAGAAATATAAGAAAAACTGTGTCAATACTATACAAGAATTTTTATTGCAGTGCATGTTTAAGTAACGAGTAATTAGATCCTATAAAATTAGTTTGTTTTGTGCACTTCTCTCTGACGTTGATTTTTTTTGTTCAAAGCAGCGGGAATTGAATTGTATTTAAACTTCATATTGGAAACTTTAAAACGTTCAAAATAAAATTCTTATTAAATGTTTATTTTGTTCTATTCTACGCATTCTCCACCGCTAGAAATGCATAAAATCCATAACGTATCCTTTTATTTTGTACATAAAGGAAATAGATAATTCATAGAAATTCATAGGGACATAAAGATTCTTAGAAAGTAATAATAAAAACCTGTGAACCTGAATTACCGTCTAATCCGAATAAGTAAAAATATGGTACAATAATTGTGTATGCGTACAGAAAAATTTATCCGAAACAAAATTGAATAATTATATCGTACTTTATTATCAGCCGTAAATAATTAAAACTACTAGCAGAATAAAAATACGTAACAGTTATATGGTATTACTACACAAAAATACCTAACAAGAAATTTGATCGTTGATATTTGGAATCTTAGAAATCTTACAGGATGAAAGAACATCGAACACGGCGTACGGAAACTTCCTGAATGATTGTGTATAAATTTATTCATAAAGAAAAATTCACGGATTTATAAACATTCATTCATGGTCCTTTCTTTTTTCCAGCAGTTTCGTTAACGAATGAAACGGGAAGTAATTATCCCAGTATTGCAACAATAAACTTTTTACTCGAATCTTTCACATTGTTGGTCTCGTAAAAACGGAATCTGTTCCGGGAACCGTTGTCCAACAAACTGAGACGTCGCATTGTTCGGAACAGCCGCTACAAACCAGCAGGCATTTCTTTCAGTGCATTATAACAATGCTTATGATAATTATAGTTGCTAAACGTATCACGCGTGTGACACTTATTACGATTGTTCTATGCTCCATCCGGCATTCGAATAAAACAATCCACTTTTGCATAACATTGGATCAGAGGAATTCATCTAACGGGACGGTTTGATCAATTAACCTTTACACGGCGGTGTCTGGGTCTGTTTTGACCCAGGATTTCAAAAAGATCACGCAGTATTCCAGTGTAAAGTAAATAACTGACTCTACAAATATTTATGTTAACTAGATTGTTTGTATTAGAAATTTTCTTCATTATAAAGTGTTTAAGAAATTACTGTGCTGTTAAAATTTTCAGTTTCATTAATATAGTGTAGCGTTCTGTATTTAAATAAAACGATCCACGTTTGCATAATGTTACATCAAAGGAATTCGTGGAACGGACTATATTTGATATCAACTTAATCTTAACATGCCCAAATTTTTTTTTGGAAAGTATACTTTTTTCTTCATAACATTATTGTATTTAATATCCTTTGCCATATGTCATAAGCAATTATCTCCATTCTTAGAGTGTTTTTAAGTAATTTTCAAGTAATTTTTAGTAAACAACTTGAAGAACAATAAAATACTGGTACCTGTAAGATGTCCTTGTAGCAGAATCCTGGGTATATTCGGATTAAAATTAAGTAACACAATGAATCAGACAGTGTGTAATTCGATTAATTTTCTTAGGCGCGTTTAACGTTGGAAAGAATAGTTTTCACTCTCGAAAACTATTCTAAAACTTTACAACATTTCGGTTTCTAGGAAAGACTATACATATAGAAGTACGAATGTCTTCAGAGAATTAGTTTAAAAATTCGAAAAATATTCAAATTTTCATAATAATGGAAGGAACACATTTACTCGTACCTCGTCGGAAAAAGTGTGTAGAATTCATTCAAATTTATATTGACTAATAATAAGAAAATTCATCGAATATTTTATCTAACCCGAAGTGACAGTAAAAAAACTTCTCCATCTTGTATGCCGCGATTTAACACAGTTTTTTTTTATAAGAATGAAAATTAATTAATTGTATCATGTTCTGTCGACGTTTCTGAAACGACATGCAAATCAAATTTTGTATAAGTATGTCAGAGCTATCGTTAATTTGCATTTCGCATCGTCTATCGAACACAACCACCGGCACCAATTAACCATGCAAATATCAGTACTTTCACAAGGTATCATTGGAATTGAAAGTTTCAATAAAAATATGCGAATGAGTCGAATAACTTTATGCAATCAACTAAACGCGTTGCGGGGAAATCTGAGGAAAAAGAAGAGTGGGAAATCGGAAATTCAATAACAGTGGCAGCACATAAGTTCTAGTTAATTTTTAAAATTAAAATGGTGATAGCGTTCTTTTAATCAACCGATTAAATACACATAAATAACTTTGTTCTCATAAGTGGTTTTAACATATTATCCATCGCCACATTGACAGTTCTACAGGCGTCAGCGACTAGGACTATTCAAACCCATTACATTTTCTTGTATTAAGTATTTAACTACAGAATAACAAATTTTAACTGTAGTTTTTTTTATGTATAAAGGTAGTCTATGAATGAAATAAGTACCAAGATTGTCAAATACCGATCGTTGACATGTTGACTGCCTCCATTTTTATTATTGGAACAATATCGTGATAAACTATATTTGTTTACATATTTGACTCCTACACGTATTATTTGAATCACTACTCTAGTGCAAATTATATTTTCCATATAATTTAATAATGTCTCCGGTCGCCGGTAAACATCGATGCAGTCAACATATTAAGTGATTTTATATTAAATTTCCCTAATCCACCACTTATTTACAGTTCATTGAAACGCCCAATTTTTAATGGAACTGGAAGTATCTAAACAGAAGGAACACCTGCCATACGCTGGTACACACATGTATTCATAGATTATCCATATTCCATGAATTTATGTCTAGAACCTTCGATGTTCAATTGAGGGGCTCATAACAAAAACGACCCTTGTCAACTATTTCAGTTTTTGTGCTAACAACAGATTCTAGTAGCCAGAAGCAAGCCCACACCATGGTAAAACCTATAATATCAAAAATGACCTATGCTCTGATTTATTCTGAAAAGAAAATTGAGCGACTCTTCAAAACCGACCTTTGTCAAAGCTTATTTCTCACAAGAAAGGGTTCGTTGGATAAATTGACAAGGATCGTTTTTGTTATGATACCCTCAATTAGACATTTCGTGTTGACATTTCGCAGAATTTGTAATGTACTGAAATTTTCAGAAACTTCGTAGCGTTTTAAGGACAAGGTTACAATCAGAATTTTTAATTTATCTTATATTCATATTTATTACTTTTTTTACAATTACTGTCAATTTTTCCATTTATTTCAATATACCAGTTATATACAACTTCGATTGTATTGGCTAAAAGATTTGGAATATGCCTAGCGATCTAAAGGAATAATTATTTGATAGAGCAAAGTCTAACTAATTGGGTAGATACTATAAAACTGTGTAGTCGTAATAGCGTATTTGTTTTTACAACTTCGGTAGAACGTACTGAAAATGGACTTCGTGCTTGTTCATACAATCCGTCGGTATTTTTCACAGAAAACAATAAAAAAACCGACTAGCAACTTATGCAGCAAATACATTCAATCCACACCTGGAAAATGATACCTGTTCGCCAAATCAAACAATTTTTTCTTCGTCCAGTAAAAGGTTAAGAAGGACACTGTACTCGAAACGCTACACCAATCCAATAATATTTAATAATATTCAATATGGTAAACTGTTGCATAAATTCTGTCAAAAGTATTCGTATATTGAATCGTGCGATTAGTCCTCTAGTTCAATCCGCGATTCGCTAAGTGGCCACATTTTCACGCAATTTTTGGTACTACTTATCAGCCAGCTGACACAATCTCTGTAACCTTCACCCATAACGTGTAACACACTGACAGCGGAATTACGTTTTATCACATATCGCTGCAGCCGGTCCCCACCGCTTTTACAACGCTACGATGATTTGCGATAAAATGATCGACCAAGCTAGTTCCTCTAGACTCTAGTGCAACGGTGAACGTGAACGTTATCGCTGTTTTCATTGAATTTATCTTCGTGTGAATTCTTTCTTCGAGCGTTTACAGCATTTCGTGTGGAACCGTGTCTCTACTATCGAGATATACAAAGCTGGGACATCTGTGACCAGCCTCTAAAATCGTCGAAAGTAGAAGCTCATAGTATAATAGTTGAATTTTGAAATTAACATTCCCTTCGAAATTGCCTCTTTGTAACGTCGAGTTCTGTGCCATTGAAATTTCTGCCTTTAAATATCTTTGTTAGTAGTACTTTAAAATCGTCAGTGTTCATATATGTAACAACGAAAATTCTATAGAAGATAGAATGTTTATGAATATCGATATGTTAAATTGAAATTCCATGTGAGAAGATTTCTAGCCATTTGTCTGTATAAGTTCTTATGAACTGAGATTTACAAAATTAATAACATTCCTTGATATTGATGTACTTTGAAATAATCTATTATGTATACTGATGTCCTGTACCGTTAATATCTAACAAATTTAGTGAGCCATGAACTTGACATTCTATAAAACCAATGATGTATGACAGTGGGATCTTAGCTCGTGTTTTAGTAACGTACTAACGTATGAATTTGAAATATTGGTAAAAGTAAAAATATTTCTGAAATTTTAGCTTAACAATTTAAATAAAATTGTGTGAAAGAATCTCAGAAATGATACTAATAAAGACGATTTGATACCCTGTTCTTAGAAACTAAATTCTTAATTTTTCTTTAAAGAACTTTTTCCAAACCGTCTCAAAAGTATCTCAATAATATTTCGAAGATATTATTAACCATATATATTTACTGTTAAGTCATTTTCTTTGAAGGTAATTGTAGTTTATATGAGAAATTTCCAAACTTAGACTTTACAAATATCAGCTGAAGTCGATTTCTTACTACAGTAAATTTATTATAAACAAATATCTCGATCTAACTAAACATAAACTTGAATTTAAAAGCAGTACAATTTCACATCTCGATAAACAGTTATGAAAAATAATTTGTTTGGCAAAGCAGAATCGCTACACACTATTTAGAATTCGATTGTTAAGTCCATTAATGTGAATTACAATTTCGACAGTACAACAGAGGCCGTGGAAAAATCGTCGCCGAACGAGTTGTTCTGTGATTTCGATTGTTTCTACTCTCCGAAAATGTCCCAAAAAATTTCAAGCGTATCGGAGACACGAGTTAATTACGCTCGAAAAGAAACGGGGCCTTTTGCGGTCTGAAGGTGAGCACAGGTAGACCGTTAACTAGAGACAACCTAGCTTTGCCACCATATAACGACCTCCATTATGCTCTTAATTATATGTATAAATCATCATACGCTTGCTGAGCTTGCTGGCATCGAACACTTCCTAGATAAAAACATCGTAAAAAAAAGAGGAATACTTGATCCGTGTTATTTGCTAAGAATGTTAAATATTACGTATAGATGTCGTATTCACACTAAAACGAACGATGGTTAAGGATGACTAATGTACACCAGTTCCTACCAGAATGGAAATGATGATACGTTTTCACAAAAATATTAATCAATTAATTAAATGTTCTATTTTTGTTACTGATTACTGAGGTTACTTCCTTCAATTGAATTCTGTATATGGACGTAACTATCAATATAATTATATGGTTCGAGCCTCAGCACTTGTTTAAAAAGGATTCCATGTTATTAAAATGTAGATATAATGCAAAATAAATTAAATATTTAATCGTGACAGATAACTTATTTAACAGTAGAATTACCAAGGAATAAGTCTCAGCTATTTTTACCAGTTATAACAAAAATAGATGTACGAATACATACATATTTAAATTGTAAAATGAAGATTCGTTATGAGAAATTACAGACCAGTCATTTTGACTACTTTGATAGTTCTAGTGTAAAGTCAGTTTAACAATTACTGAAATATTTATAAGATATTGTAAAGTATTTATTAGAATGATTCTGACTGCTCTGAACGGTTTCTAATGTTAGAAAAATCCCACTATGAATTTCCATAATTCAATGTCATGAGTAGACTGCGGATTTTTAGGCAAAATAATATTTTCTAAAGCAATTCATGCAGAGAAGAGCAAATGTATAAATTTCTTTCTTTTCTGAAATATCATACTGTGTTGAGAATAAACTAGAAAACTTACTGGATCTGATAAAAGTTTTCTCCTTTATTGTATTTTTTATAGGCTATAAATGCATAAAATCCGCAGTCTATTCATGAGTATACATTGGTTGAAAAATATGCGACAGAAATTATTTCTACGATTCGAATTTTGTTTGGCGTGAAACGATCGAGTTATCCTCTTATTGTTAATTCTGGACTAACAAAGCTCTTATTGTTAGTTTCGTTAATAGATTAATACTAGATTGTCGCTGAAGTTCTAATTCTAAAAATGTATTAAATAAAAGGTCAGATTCATAAAAAAAATCGCATTCCGAATTATACTGTACATTTTTTTACTATTGCCATAATATAAATAACAATTCTTTTTTCACATGTAATAAAATGCAAGAAAATTCCGCAACAATATAATAGTACAGTAAGTTTTGGACTTCATAAAATTTATAACGTTTAAAAATATTATGTCCTTTTAAGGAGCTCCTTTCAAATCGTAAAATCCATTTCAATCGTAAAAAACATTTTCACTATGTATATACATATAGATAGTTGCACGTTACATCTGACTTCCACAATGACAAATTCGCGTATAATGCAGTTTTCAGTTTTATAATTGTCACTAATGAAACTATAACGATGCGTATCTGAGAATAGTGGCAGGTCAGTTGTTGCTTCGTGAGCACGCAATAAAGGTTTATTAAGCATGCTAATGCGCTGTATGCTTTCTCCGTTAATAGTTACGTCTTGGTATGAACGAGCAGAATCAACGAGCGACATAGTATCCACTTAAAATGCAAATTTAGTCGTCTCGTGTTTCCCATCCGAAGATGACCGTATTGAATTGTATTAAAACGTGACGTTTTTGCAGATCCTTTTATCCGATACACTTTATAATCTTTCGATAAAATAGAACTGACAATTTCCTGATTCTCATCTGAAAATGAAATTCGTAAGTCACGTAAATATTTTAATTTAAGTATCACTAACATATATACATTTTCATTTACCTGGCTACCTGGTTCCTCGGTCTGTGAGTCGTATAGTCTGGGATCTTATTTCTGAAAGTATATGGACTCGAATCGCTGAATCTAGGGAATGCTCCACTTTGGAACCCGGAGGGAGGTTTGGAAACCCCTTTATAGGCAAACTGGGTTCGTAAATCCAAGAATCTTCCGGCTAGAGTTCTCTATCCTTGTATTGGCCCAATTGGAGTCTGCTAATCTTAGCCAGATCCGATCTGTCTCTGTCAATATACGAGCAGGCTTGTTAAGTCATTTGATATAAATAATCGGTCGATTCTTGTATTCAGTATTTAGAATTTAGATATTTGATTGAGCAGCAGATGTGTTGTTTCGATTTTAAATACTTTCATACACGTCACATATAAATATGTAGAGTTTCATGAAAGTTAACGTGCATGATTTGCACAACGTGCATTGTCGTTGTCGTGAATGATCCCTTGGAGCTCTAAGAATGTTAATTTTTCAACACTTGTGTTATTTACACACTTTTCGTGTAGTTTAAGTAGTAGTATCGACCTACTTAATGGTACAATTATCATTGGACTTCAGTTATGTAAAATATCCTTAACATAAGAAGTGTCCGATACATATTTTTAATGTCATTTTGTTTCAATGTTAGTCTTTCATTTTCAGTTTTTCGTTAACATCAGCGATACGTTGAGTAACTATAGTTGTGGAAAATTGAAGGTAGTGAATGTTTCGAAAATTATTATTTTTTCACCAAATTTAATTATTTAATAACAAACTGAATACCTAAGAGCAAAGTAAAAGTTTCACTCGTCGAAGATGAAAAGTCGTGACTTTAATTCCATCCTCGAAATCACGTTTCACTGTTATCAATACTCTCAGCCGTATCTTAAGTACTGCAAAAATGATAAGAATCCCAGGATTCACATGTAACCACCTTTCAAATAGATATTTGCGATGTGAGTTAAATATAGATATCAAATACCAGAACAAAATATAAACTACAAAACTTCCGATAAGTTTCCTTTTTTACATGATAGTACTGACTTCTGATTGGTAGCAAACGGGTTATATTCATATAAAAATATCTATAACTCGTTATCTTATTCTGTAGCACAAGAAACACGAAATGCGGTCATAGGATGTGCCATACCTACACAAGGTGTCCTATTTTACATTCTCCACGGATTCGTCTCCGAATTTGGCTATAGCTTTGAAAAATGTTTCAAATAAAAATGTTACAGTTTTAAGGACATACTTTACGATTAATACAAAAATTTGTTAGCTAGTACGGTTACTGAAATTTATCTATGCGTAACTTTAAAATTTTGCAAAGAAAACTTTATTAAATTCTATTTTATTTTGTTTTACATACCTGCATATGCAATAAACGCATAAAGCTGAAATCTAGAAGTAACAGAACCTTTTAAATATATACTTTGGATTGTACAGTAAGAAACTTATAATAACAGTTAATGAAATCTTTTATTTCTCGGCCACATGCGAAAGCTAATGCATACCAAAGCAATTATTCTGCATCAATAACAAGCCCCAAAACATTCTCATTAATGCATGGAGACAATTAACCTAATTAATTCACCGATTCTGGGAACTATGTGCTACTTTTACCACACCTCTAGTAAACTGAAGATTATAGCATATCAGATCGCATTCATTACATATATCTTCTTTCAGTCTCGGTTTATTTAGACCCGAAGTACCCGGAATTTCTAAGTTCACTAGCTACGAATCGTTATTTCATGGATTTTAAGAAAGTATTACATTTCAAGGAGTTGCATGATATTGAGAACGACCAGATACATGATAAAATCTATCGTCAGTCTCAAGTGCAAATTGGAAAGTCTTAATTATATTCTTATTTCGAGTGTATCGATAACGTCAATCGAGGACTGAAATTTCTGCATGCAAGATAAGGTTTTGTGTTTATTTTGAAACAAGCTGTTTATAGCAATTTACATACATACGTCTTATCAATTCCATAATTAATCTTTCGTTCAACACAATTCGGTGCACTCTAAACGAAATAATTAACCGTGATTTGAATTACCATAATTATTCTTTAAAATACTGGCACCGCTTCAATAAAAGTAATTTCAAAATAATTATTGAAATAATAAATTGAAAGTTTATGGGAAATAGTTACTATACAGTCGTCTGAAGCAAGGAGAGAGTACAGTGAAGAACATCGACAGAGAAGGAAACTTCACATAATCAGGATCAATTTCAACCACTCAGTTGCAACCATTGAATAGAGTGCAATTGATTGTTCTAGTAATCAGTTGCAAGGATTTCTTAACCGAACGCTGTTTAATACTTAAATTCAATTGAACAAACGGCCTTTTAGTTACACAATTTCACCATTCGCGAGTCTATTTTTGTTCAATTAATCGAACGGATTCGGACAGTGAGTAAGAGAAAATACAACGTTCAAAATCGGAACAAAAAAAAATATTTTTTTGGCGTTCTTTTGTGACGTGATGTATGCGATCATTTAAATTTCATGTTACTTATCCATTGGATAAAATCATAAGCTTCCCTTTAATTATAAACATGAAGTAAACAATTTTATGTCCCTAGATCAAATATTTGGAAATTAACCAACAATGTACACAATCCTCCAAATGTTCATTGCCGTTCCATCCATACGATAGACAATCATTAATCGGCATAAATTATTGAAGCACGTGTGTGCAATCATCTCATACTATACATACTCAACGTATGAATTAACAAAATCTTGTCGCTCCTAACAGGATTTTTTAGTCTATATTTCCTTATGTTCATTAATATTCATCATTTATTAATATGTTTTATCTGCAGGATTTGTGAAAAGATAGTCTTTAAAAAGTGTTGCTTCATTTTAGATTAATTGTTCATAAATAGAAAAATTTATACAGATAGTCGTTAAAAAGATTTTAAAAGCAACTCCCTCGCTCGTATTGCAGACAATCAGTCCATTCGTCCTAGCGACACTCCCTCCGTTACACAAGAAGCCTCATCGAACCATGTAACTACATAGGATAAAAATGAATTACGTCACTATCAATAATTCTTTCCGCGAGAGTACATAAATAGTCTGTAACGCCTTAAACGGGATAACCTGTGTACCGACGCCGAAGAAAAAATCGAGAGAACAAAGAAATGCCGAAGCGGGAAGTCTAGTTGAACCGGTGTCGTTGCTCCGTGATCCATGAAAATGGAATCGGAGAAAGTAGGATTTTGTAGAGTCTATGAATTTCGCGGACGAGAAACAAACGGTATCGCTTTCTGTACTATTCCTGCTCTCCCTTTTCATTCAACGTTGCTGACATAGTTGAAGTTCGTTATTATTTTTATAATTACTTACTTCTACAGTTCGAATGGTCTCGAATGGAAAAAACTTAGACGACGTGGAAAACTTGTTTAGAGCAAAGAATTATTGATTTTATAATTACCGAATCAAATATTTTCTCGAAATAAATTATATTCCTGCATAATAATAAATAATAACAAATTATAAGTACTGCATTCGTTTTGTGTTTAGTGTCGACTGAAACGAAGTACGAAATGAATTATTTTCCTTACAAATGTAACCTGATTTCTTATCGACCTATTCGGTATATTTTACACAATTTACCTCTTCTGTGACCATTCAAACCGTGACAAACCCTTCATGCATGAACGAATAAAATACGGGTTTATTTATTTTTGTTGCAGAGATATTGTGCAGAGAGAACGAAATGGTTGGAATTTAGCACAGAAGCAATGTGGTCTGAACAAGTAAGTCAAATATGTACTATTTTAAATAATTACTAATACATAATTAATATAATACTATTTTCAATAATGACCTAACGTAGTCATCGAAAACATAATACAGTAAAAGTCCCCCCCCCCCCCCGCCCCGCACCCCAGTGGTGGGCATGAAGTAGAAACTTTCACGAGGAACGTCCTATCCAACTTTCATGGAGTCTTTACTGTAAAAGGAAAAGTCAAAAACAAGTATGTATGTATTTCTTTTTGTAACAGTCTCTAGGTTTCTAGGTCAAGTCAAAAGGTTTTTAATCTTATTATTATTAATATTATTAACGTCTTTAAAATAAAGATGTATAGAATTACGCGTAAAAGTATTAGGGTGAAGTTCAGTGATATTATTATACATAAGCTCAGTACTACATGTATATTAAAAATAGGCCAAAACTCTAAAACTACGAATAACGAAGAGAATAATGATCGGGCATATGTACCCTCGCGAGCAAACTCGGCTTCCGCTAAGGGAAAAAGTGACGTAGGAGAAGGACCTCTTACCACTTGGTAAACTTATTCCAATTACTGAAATAAATGTTAAATTGAATGTTAATTTGACACAGATTTCAATAATTCCTGAAACCAAATGGCAGAAGGTCCTTCCTCTACGTCACTTTTTCCCCTAGTGGAAGCCGAATTTGCTCGTCAATGTACACCTACGAGCACATTCCACTTCCGCTAAGGGAAAAGGTGGCGTAAGAAAAGGGACTATCACTTGGTAAAACTTAAAAAAATGTTAAATCGAATGTTAATTTGGCATAAATTTTAGTAATTCCCCATACCAAGTGGTAAAAAGCCCTTACCCTACGCCACTTTTTCCTCGTATGGAAGCCGAGTTTGACTTAGTTAGTAAGACTGTTGTAAATAAAGCAATAAATATTAAGAATTTAACGGCGACGCAAGTTAAGCCCTAATAAAAACTGGCGTGCAATACTATTTGGATGTATTTACAACCCTCTTGTAACAAGAATATGACCTTCATATTGGTAGGCTAAATATACTGTGACAATTGCACGTTATTTATTGTTAGATAATGCACATACCGTGTGCATGTTTTATGATCAAAATAACGAACGCTCGTGGCACCTGTAAAACAAGTTCTACATTCTACATCGAAAGAAATAAACACATTTGTATGCGTAGTTTCGAAGGCACTTGTATTTTTCTCGTTAAAAGTTCAATGTTAGGTTGGGTTCCGGTTCATTGTAACAATGTCAAACCTCGCTGAACACGAGAAAATAGCGATCATTATCACCACACCTACCGCGGGAAATCGCGACTGAGCGATGTCCGTAAAATTGTCTCGTATATTGGTTTTAGACTTCCCGCGTTCAATTAGATCGATGCCACTGTTTCGAGTTTTCGTAATGTACGGTGTATACGTGTAAATGTATTATTATTGTAACTTTAAATTATAACTTTAGCCTTTCACGTCATTTTACTCCCATTAACAATTCAACTGACTTATTAAGTTAATAATATCAACAATTTAAAATTTATAAACTGCCAATCACAATCCGAGAAATTCGATAATGACCAATAGCGTCTCTTCGTTTGCATTTTCACCGATTCACGTGTGATCATTGCATCTAGTATGTGCGTTACCAGCGTCACTGGTGTGTTATGAAGTTTTGAAGAGTGAACTCACGATTTGAAGTGGATTATTATTTTTCACGTCTCGAAAATGAGAAAACGACAAGGAGCAAAGTATAATCGCGAACAATCGTAAGTGCTACATTTCTTTAACAAAGCCGATAAGCGTCTTAACCTATTTCGTTACGTATAACGCAAAGACAAATTCAAACTGACAGCGTCCACCGTGGTATTACCGAAGTCCCACTGTTGATTATTATACTGACAATATTTTATCACTTCTGACTACTTCTAACGTTTTTGTTATTTCGGTACTACATATGTGGTTAAGGTAGCTTCCTATTATTGTGCTTCATTGCTTGAATATCCCACACAAATATTGACTATCGTTTGTTTTGTATAAATTACTTGAATACTCGTATGAATTTGCTTACTTTAAAATGATCTGAACTATCGTATACATACTTCGTAGTATGTATACATTGTATACTGACGTGCAACTCAGTTTCCGCTAGGGGAAAAAAAGTGTTGTAGGTGAAGGTCCGTATACCACTTGGTAAATTTAATTCAAGTACTGAAATACATATTAAACCGAATGTTATATAATTTCGCATAAATTTCATTAATTTCCGAAACTAAGTGGTAGGAGGCCCTTCTCCTACGCCACTTTTTTCCCTATCCGAAGCCGAGTTTGCTCGTGAGGGTACACAATATTGTTGACGTTAATGCTGCTGTATAATATGGTTTTACGTATTTAAACAAAAGTATACATACTCACGTATAAATTAAACGCGCTAAATGTGAAACGATAATAAGCATTATTAAGTGGACAACAGTGTTTCTCATACTAGTCAATTAGTTCCATAAACAAATAGCTTTTTTACTATTTGTTAGTGACTCTTATCGCTTTCGAAGATAATATACACGTAGTCCTTGCGGTAAGAATCAATTAAAAATTAAACATCGTTACTTCATTTAAACTATCGTTTGCAGGAAAGCAGTTATAAATAAATTTCGTATGTCTTTTCCTAAAAATCTAAAATCACCAAAAGTTTATGAAATGACCGTCTTAAAAACACGAAAGGGGGAGGTGGATTTCTTACCGTTTGTATCGGAAATCCAACGGTACTTATTGTTTTAAATAGTTTTATTAATATGTTCAATTTGACTTGACGGATCAGGTACTGTGTTCGTATAGGGTGTTACGACTGGTGGGTCAGTATACAATACAGTTTTTGACACAAATATGTAGTTACAATATTGTACATCATTCTGTATTCAATGTTAGTATATCCCACGCACTGTAGGGGTAATATTCTTACAAGGATTAAAGGTAAGAAGATAACGTCACAGAAAATTTGTTAGAATAGCTTTCTAAACTATCTGTTAAAGTTTTTGCAGAAATGAAATTGTGTTCAAGCTTGCTCATTGGAAGACAGGCCTTGTTTCCCTCTTGCTGACAACAAGAGGTAGAAATAGTAAGGTGCGAGTAAGAGGGAACAAGATAGAAGCTAGCCAATGGAACGATCGTAAATCTTGAACACTGCTCTCTATAACCGCGTCGGTAGTCCCAGCCGGTGCGTCTATAATATGTTGACCACCCAGCTGTGACTGGTCGGCGGGAATGGTGGGGGGCGGGGGGGCAGTCAGAGATCGGCGAATTGTATGTATATGTATAACTGGGATTACATACTGCTTTCCGAGGCATCCGAGTTTCGTCTAAACCAGTAACGTCATTTGATCTGTAGAAATAAAAATCCGCGCCTTATGAACTCTATGTCTCGTTTTGACGCCGATCGGTGTCATCGATGTTCAACGTGATAAAGAGGGAATTTTGTATGTCACATTTTGTGTAACTCATACTGAATACTTCGAATGCTTTTTATTAGCTCTGTGCGATTATAGAGAGAGAATTTCATACTTCACATTTTGAGTGACTCGTACTGAATACTCTGAATGCTCCTCATTCCAGCGAATCGTATCGCAACGCTATACAAGCATTCATAGATCGCAGACGGTGTTCAGACGATGTGGATCCAGAAGCACCATGTAGTCCTGACAAAACGAGAGCTGATCTCGTGGCCAAGAACAATAACAACAAATACAACAATGAAAGGAAATCTCAGGAATCCAAGACTGTATTACGAAGCGTACCGTATGTACCAGCTTCAGAGATTTTTGAAATCGGTTGGATAGCGGGCACCGAAGATCGTTACCTCGAACTGATTTTTGCCGAGTGGCAAAACACCAGGGTTTCTCTGAAGAGGCACATTCATCCGGAATGCAAAGACGCAGTGAAAGCTGATTTGGATGTGCTACTGTAAGTAACGGTCGATATTATTATGTACATTGTTGTTAAAATTATAGAAAATATTTTTTTTAACTATTATTGTTTGATATTAACTTAATTGCTTCCTCAATTTATTTAGTTAAGAGTGATTATGATGTTCAACAGTTGTTGTATTGTAAACGGAAGTTTTAACCCATTGCGAGCGAATGTTGCCTCAGGTTTTAATTCATAGAGTCGAAAATTGTTGCTATGGCGGCAAACGTATAATTTGATTATTTAAATAAGAAGAATTAAACATTACGTATGTTCCTATTCTTAATACCTAAATTTTCACTTGCATAATATTGTTTAATATGGAAAATATCTTCGACATTTAAAGAGTCAGCAAAGGGTTACAGCTTAACGGGTACAATAAAATACTTGTTGCAAATAATTAACAAGTACACTGTAATTGCTCATATAAATCTACATTTTTATAAACTACTTCATAGAGACAAGACTTAAGGGAATATTCAATTTTTCTATTAAAAGTTTTCTTAGGTCAGAAATAAAGTGTACAATTTCGTTAAAATTCATTAAAGCTTATGTTTTGCCGGTTTTTAAGAAAATAACAAAATTAGTCTCTTATATTCAAGACGAAAGTGTTCTGAATAATTTGTTAATTACTGTTCTTTGTGATTATCTTTCAGGGAAATTCCACATCCGAACGTGCTACTGTTAATGGGCATCACTAACACGGACGACCACGGTCTAGTCACCATTTTCGAGTCCGTCGATTGCACTCTTTACCACTACATACACGAGCAGGGTGAACGAATATCGATACTAAGCATCGCGAAATGCGTCGGAAGACTGTCCGATGCTTTAAGGCATTCCCATGTGCTCGGCTACGTGCATAGTGCCATTAGCTCACATTGCGTCTATCTGGCTTCCAGTGGCGTCGTGAAACTCGGCGGATGGGAGTTGGCTATGCACCTCGATAACGTAAGTAGGCAAACTCAATCTTTTCTATCGTGTATTATCAAGTTTCCTTCTGTCAAGGGAACAAAAACGTATTTATCGATAACAACATATTCGCGGTCATGATGACGATCCGTGGTAATCGACATTGTCTTTTTCATTCGTGGTACACGTTACATTTCATACATACATATATTGAACCGTAGGATAACATGCGCCTCTGCATATTTGATTATGGCTGTTAGGCAAAAAATGTTTGCAGATTAACTTCCAGAAACATGAATTGGATAGAAATAAATTTTCTCTGTCGGGAGTTCATTTCATTTATTATATTGAAATGAAAGTGACTCGGGAATATTTTCCATAGACTTTCCTATTCGGTGATGTGGGACGATTAAAACATAAGTTAAAATATTTTTAAAAACCGGACAAAAACTTCACAAAAACAAAAAGGAATGAAACCATGTATTTACACACGCCGAATCAGATAATTGCTGATTGTTTATCGGGTATTATATAATATCATGATCATTTATTTTAATTGGTGAACTTGATACTTATCTTGTAATTTATAAATTACACTGCACCAGTGACTTCTACTGTTTGTAATGTATTCTGCCCACTGTATAGTCACACAATAGTTAAAGAAATATCATTTTTACTTACTTGAAACATATAATATGTACATTAATAATAATTATCAATTAATATATTTATATTTATGATTGAATTTCGATGTTTGTCCCAAATTCTAACATTCGGCCGTACTGTGCGATTGTACTACATATCAATTAATCCATTAATTTTTTGTGTTTCGAAAACTGGCATTTATAGTTTGATTTTCGAACAGACGATCTGATTGTTAAAGATAGCACACAATCAGTTGAAATTGTGTGGATACGGCGTCATATCCGTTTTTCCATTGGCGCACCCAACGGTACTTCAAAGCAGGAAATTGTCGGCGTTGTTTCTCACAAAATGTTCATTTTTGAATAAATTCACTGTACCATGACATTCTTAATTGCATCCACTGACTGAACCGTAGAAATTCACGTAAATCACAGACAATAGACTGTCAACTCTGCCGTGAACATTATTTTTGGACCGATGATACGTCTCGAATATATTTTTTTTTATACACTTTGTTATAATTATTTTCATTCCATAACAATCTTATTGCCTATCACAAAAACATTTACGCTATATTTTTATATTTTAGTATATATTTTTAGAAATTTTTTTAGTAGATATAGTGTACTCATAAAACTGAAAAAAACTGTATTAAATATAGTTAATGGACAGAATAATGTATCTGTGATTTAGTACTGTTTTTAATTGCATATTGTTTCTAAGTCACTGTTTTCAACGTTCAATTTTTTATCCTTAAATTGTTAACATTTCGAGTAATATACAAGCAAATTAAAGCAAACGATGTGTCCATTAAATTGTTGCACAAAATAGACTTTTAAACATTTTAATTTTTGTTTTAATCAGATTAATATGCTTTTTATAAATTCATTTTAAATAACTTTGGACTAATTTTGTTGTCGAAAGAAAAATTATATCACGTAAATAATAAAACGCAAATGTAAAGTGAATATTTAGACTGCAATTGCAGTAATTTGTTGATAATTTTCATTTATAAAATAATAGTTTAACACACAAATCACTGAGAACTGTCACTTTCCGTGGCGAATAATGCAAAGGAAAGTCCACACAAGAAATCAATAATGAGAAAAATCTTCAGTAGTATAATGTGCGTATACAGCTTTGGAAATGAATTCTGTGAATTTTACTTAATATTCAGTGAACTTTTACACTTGGTTCTCACTAATTTTCTTTTCACAGGCACAATTAATATTGTTATATTTCGTAGTGTATTGAATATTCAATATTGAATGCAGTGAAAGTGTATTAGAGATTTAATTAATCGTATACAGGATATCTCACTTATAATGAACTTCTAAATTATTTTCACTGTTATTGAAAGAAAAAGCAATATGCAAACAAATGTCGATGACCTTGAAATAACCTTCACGATGAGCTCAGGGGGATTTTATTTTATTATCATCAGATGCACATCCTCAAACCGTGTATAATTCTTTCAGTAATTTTTTTATTTTCGATACCGACAGAAACAATTTAGGTGTTGTTTCACAAATTAGGTTCTGTATAATACAGAAGGTTTTAGAATTTTCATAAATTGTATTTCTTCGATGAATCATCTAAATATCTTCTCAGTATATCCAGTTGATACATTTGTAATATCAGTCCTTTGCATAGTAAAATATGTGAAATAATAGACAAAATTACAGGGAATTTGTTTGCTTTTCAGTCATTAAATAAATTTGGTGTGCATTTTGCAGCTTTAAAATCATTATCCAGTATGATTTGAATGTTTACCCTTACTCTTTACATGATTACTAGACTGTAGGTCTTATAGTTATGCTTCTATATTTTTTTTTCTAAAAAATTTAACGTAATCACTTGAACAAAGTCTTAAAGAACATGCGAGTTTGGTTTCAGTTCCTGATTTAGTTCCTATAATATTTGACTGTACTTTATGTTTTTATAGATTAATAAATATACAAAGTTTATATAATTATAGGAATATATAGAAATTACATCAAAATGTTATTAAATTGCACCAGTTTTCTTATTTTATTGTGCTGTGCATACTTGTGCTCTAAGCTACATAGATATAAGTGCATAAGATCCGCAGTAACTAACTGTGGGACATTTCATTTTGCATTCTGTGTAACGTTAAAAGATATAAGTCTGTCAAGATGATTGAAAACTCGATTTTTTTTATTCCATTTTCCTCAAATTCTAAGTCGAAATTTAATGAAATAACAAAGCCACAGAATCTTGAATAGAATATTGCTCAAGTAGAAACAGGAGCAAGAAACATTTATGGGTGTACTATATTAACAATGAATTGTTTTTAAAAAAATAAGAAAGTAAAACAATAGTTTTTTCAAACTAAAAATTAACTTCGCTATTAATGATCTGAAGCAAAATCATTGCGATGGAGTCAAAAATAATTTCCGCCGCCTGTGACTAACAATTCGTGAATAGTAATTAAAAAAATAATAATAATAACAAAAATTAAGAGTCACTTGTCCTTGCCACCAGAAACAAATTTACAAAAGATAGTGGAAGTTATTCATGACTTGACCCAATGCGAAGTTTGAGCGCACTAACTTTATTCTTTATTTATTTTAGCTTGTTTTGTAGTTTTTGCTTATATATTTTTATTTCATAAGTTTTGTTATGATTTCACTGTAGCCGAAAGTAAACAGGGAATACGAGGAACGTTTAAGAAACGAAATTTTCCGTTGGCAAGCGCCAGAACTTTTCGAGAGTTACGAGCCACGCAAAGAGAGCGATGTATATGGACTCGCCATGTTGATTTGGGAAATGTGCACAAGTAAGTGTTCAACTGGATATTATCAATCCTCATATTCCCGAATTTGTTACAATTACTTAAATAGATCATTCAAGCTTGAAAGCTAAATTATTTATCTCTTTCCTTCTTAACTTTAATATTTTTAGCGTATTTATTTTTTTCATGTATTATTTTACATCATGTAACAAATCTAGATTTTGATTAATTCATTGCAGAATATATATTTCTTCATACATCTCAAATCAAATCGTAAAGGACTTACAACATCGTCAATTTTTTCTGTTGCTTATTACGCTCAACTGATTATTATTCGTTTCTGAGAGATCTGTAGTAGGTTGAATAGAAAGTTTTCGTATTTTCCATAGGAACTCACTATAATATAGTTATTCTTTACCCTTAGTAACTTCATTTAATATTCTATCATTTGCTGAACTGTCTGGTTGTTTTCTTATTGCAAAAATCGTCCAAAAATATCAGTTAATAAAATATATAGTGGAAGCATATTGTTTTATGGATTTCGGGGACGCACTACACATAAAATCATTTATCAAGTATATACAGAGAGTGTTTCTAAGATGTAAACGTAGCAAATGTGATTTTATCAAATCGGAAGATGCTGGTGTGCACGATGCACACCAAATATTCTGGGCGTCCGAAGGCAATAGATGAAGGTGATTCACAGACAATTGCCACAAATCGCCCCCATATTTGAAAACAGTTGCCATAAGATAATCACGTAAAAACACTCCATTTACCCTAACGTACTGATAAAATTGAAACGAATTGGGATTAATACTTTCGTGGTCAATGACGTAAGTAGGTTCTGCAATATTTCCGCCCATAAGATCGCGCTTTTTTGTTCCCAAATAATTTTATCGCAATCCCCTACATTCTAATGTACTGATAATATTGAAAAGAATTGGGATTAATACTTTCGTGGTCAATGACGTAAGTAGGTTGTGCAATATTTCCCCCCATAAGATTGCGCTTTTTTGCTCCCATATCATTTTACCACAATCCCCTACATCCGATGAAACTGCTAGCCATGCCAAGATAGAAGCCAATCGCTAACAACTAAAAATGATCGCAAAATCATGTTAATTGCTCTATAAGATCACGCATCCATAACTGAGCGGGTGCGATCTTATAGGGAAAAAATTGTATTACTTACGTCACTTTCAAACTCAACCCTTTACATTTTGTCTACCACGTTGATCGTCTATCAGTAGGAAGATTGATAAAATAATTGTTAAACCAGTATTACTTTCTAGTAACATTATTATACAATGCAATAGTAATATTGTGTAGATTGCTTATACTGTTTCCACATATTAAATCTTTTAATGATAAAAATTCAATGCACTGCAGAAATGATCGGTATTACGAACGTTAAAAAAATAGGATTTCGTTTATCTAAATTAAGTTCCTTTGAAACAGACAAGGTAATAGTTTCATACACACGAAATTTTACGGCTATCGTGCATTAATGGGAAAGATGAAAAATGACTCGAAGGTTTCGAACGAAGTTTCGGTATTCGTGGAATGCGTTACACAGATTTCTTTAGGTGAACCTGAACTATTACGAGATTGACCATTAAACACTAGAAACCCCACTAGGATTCCGGTATAAAAATGAAACTGGTTTATAACCGATAAGGAAACGAAATCACATTCACCGTGATTTCGACAGATTCCACGAAAGGCGAATTTTTTCGGACGCCTAACTGCATCACAAAGACCAACATTTTGTTTTGGTATCGTTCTTGTAATATACAGGGTGTTCCCAGATGAAACCGAATAATTTTACCAGTATGTTTGGTAGGTCATTCTAAATCAGAAAAGTCATATACACTGTTGGCCTTGGACCACTCGTTCTTGATTTATTTCAAAAAATAGATTCTACATGTACGTAATTAGAATAGAGCTATAGTTTTTGATTTTTCATGTATTTCCTATCTTTTTTTTACGTGTGTATGGTGCAGGAGGTGTTCAAAGTGACGACTCTCCTTTCGTAAATATAAATTTATTCGATGTTTTAATGATCGTTGCAACTTCATACTAGAAATTTCATTTCTGATGTCGTCTGCAATTCTTCGTATATCTTTGGATTACCATGGCTGTACACGTTTAATGTCATATACCTAACTTGGAACACCCCTTTAGTGTAAATGTGTAAAAAAAATATGAGAAAGACATGAAAAATAAAAAACTATTGCTCTATTCCAGAATGTAGAATCTATTTTTTGAAATACACCTCATGCTGTTTTTACACAACAGATTCATTCCGGAAGAATGCGTGTAAATAAATATACTGTATATGTACCTATATGAAAAAATAGAATATTATTGTAGTTCTAGACCTACAATATACCATATAAAAATTCAAGTTAGAATCTTATCAGTTTTACATGTTTGCACTTTTTATTTTATAAACAGTGCACATGTATATAAAAATGTATTATATAAAGTAAATTATCATATGAAAAGATAGAAAATATCTCGGTCATCGTCTTCTTGCTCCGTTTGTGAAATTCTTTCTCTGATCTCTTGAATAAAAGTAACACTATCTAGTCACCCATGGTGCCGATGTTTTAGTGGTTTTAAAAACGAATTCAGTTATTAATTCTTGTGTTCGTGTTTCGACTAGGCGATTATATAATTTGGAAGAGACTATTAATGACTTCAGATCACATTGAAATTGTCGAGCTCGTTCCTCATTTGGATTATGTTTGACAAAAGAATTACTCAATTTACTACCACTTCAAGACCTTCATTGAAGACTTTTCATCAAAATTCGTTTTTTTCTAATTTGTGTTAAATCAAAATCGTGTACAAAAAGTTCGTGCAAAAACAGAATTGGGTGTAAATGAAAAACGAATGAACCAAGACCCATATTGTACATGACCTTTTTAATTCAGAATGACCTACTAAACATACTGGGAAAGTTATTCAGTTCCTTCCTTAGACACCCTGTATATGAAAGAGACCATGTAGCCCCCCCCCCCATAACAATTAAAATAAATTTTAATTGCGAGTTGAATAATTTGATTTTAAAATTACGTAAGTGTATGTAGGATATTATACAGAGACATTGACTAATGAGAACATTCGCCTTAATTTTTTGGAAAATTCTAACGTTTTACAATACCTTCATATTCATTTTATTTTCTGTATTTTAAGCATTTCAGTTCCAACAACAGTAAGTTCGTCGCTAATAATCGCGTGGTTTTTGGACGTTAAAAATGAAGAGTTTTCAAAGTAAAATTAAATATCAATTGTCGAGAACTGCACCAATTTATGTTTTAGTATTGTACGAAAATTATTTTTTAACAATAATATTTTAATCCGATAAACAGTGCAAGTGCCATGGAGAGGATATAGTAAAGCAGATGTGGAACGACAATACGCACAACGGAAACGTGGTGTTATTATGTACTTGTACGATTTTCCGCCCTTACTTCACAATTTACTAGAAGCTGGGCTGCAACTCGACGTCGAGAAAAGGACACTCGATATGAACCGAATGCGTAGATTCCTTCAAAGACTGGAGGTTTGTTTCCCCTTTTTTTCAGAGTATTCCTAAGTAGATTGAGGATGTTTATGCAAATTTACATTTATATAGAACAGTTTACATACTTGTAACAACATTAAATAGAAACTCATTACCTTGATGAGATGGATTTGATAAATAAAGACGAAAGCAGGGCTCCATTTTATTCTGACTTAATCAGTTGTACACCCCCGTCCATAAGTCACTGTTACTGGACACTTGATTGTTTTAAGTAAAATGGAAACCGATACAGAAACGCAATTTTTTGAAGCAAATTCAATGATTAATTTATTTTTCCGTAATAAATAATGATCTTTAATATAGGTCAAATATCTTTCAGAAGTACTTTACAAAAAGTACAAAATATTAAAAAATAGACAATGAACTTATATTATTTGTTAAACACCGCCCAGTAATTACAACCATCCTGATAACCCTTACAATATGAAAACTTTCGTACCCGGTAGCGACCTCTAAACGCTAATCAAATAAACAAAAATTATATACACTCATAACAGGGTACCCCGATATAATTTTAAGACTTCGATTTTAAGAATCACTCTAGTAAACATGTATCGAGTCTAACAAAATCTTTTTAGATGCAATACGAAGACGAAGAGCCAATGTACGTCGATCATCTCACGAATAATAATAATGAAACCGGAAAGACCTACGTCTTGCCGGTGACACGATCCACCGGTATGTCCAAGAGTAAAGGCGCGAAACTGACGAAAAGCGTGTCGGCCAAACAATTGTATTCCGCGAACACTTCCGAGTCCCCGACGTCACAGTATATATTCGCCAAACAGTTGCCGCCCAAGCAAAACGGGAACACGAAGACCGGGGTGGCGCACATCGAGCCGATAAACATATTCGCCGAGGATGTCAGACGCGGCGGCAAAGACAATGCACAGAAAAACACGAACATACTGTTCAACAAGCAGAACAATTACAAGAAAAGCAACTGTTCGTACTGCACGTCAGAAATGGCCGACGCTGTTCGTAACGAGGAAACGAACTCGGAGGAGAATCTGCGACCGTGGAACATCACCTATAAGAGAGTCAAAGCACCCCAGGAGAGTGCGGATTCGTGGGTGACCTCGTTGTGTTCGCCGCCGTTGATGGACTCCACCGACGACGAAACGTATAAAGACGCGAGAACAAATTTGAAACAACTGAAGAAAGCTCTGGCAGACAAGAGGGAACACTTCTTTTATGGAAGCGACTCGTCCCAATCTTCGTATCCAAGTACGTCATATACGCGTACCTTACAATTAGACTTCAACTCTTTTACGTCAGTTTAAGTTTACAAACTTAGTCGCCTTTTACCTTCATTTATAATAAACATATACCGCTGTAATACTGTAGAATACACAATTGTTTTGTATAGCAAGAAATCATAATGAAACTGATAATGAATCTTCTTGACAATATTGATAAGAAAAGTAATCAACAAATCCCATATCTGCGTTATAGCATGCCTTAAGTTTCACTCTTTCACGGATTAGAGCAAGTTCTTCAAATTAATGCTCGTTGAGCGCACACGTCGCCATATTTAATATATTTAAGAGAATAAGAATTGTTCATATTTGTGTAAACATATTAACGCTAGATGAAACAAGAAAAATGCAAAAATTTGAGGTCGAAATTAAATTACATTAATTTAAAAGAAATTTGAATTTTCGAGGTATCCTGGTTTGTCGTACATTAATTTATGAATTATCGTGATTATGCATATACGTTAAGAAGAATTTTTTACAATATTCTATTAGGCCCGAGAATTAAGAACAAAATACTCACACAAACTAAGAGCAGAGACTACGAACCACATAAGCCAGCCAGTCATAAAACGAGCCTCGAACCAAGATACAATAAATCGCCGGGTCAATATGATTCGTCCTGTATGAAATCATCGTGTCACCAGTACCGCAAGGTATAATTTTATAAAAAATATATACAGGGAGAATCGTCTGAAAGAGTACATACAAATATCCTTGAAAATTAAATACACAGATCATTTATTTATTTTTAAACTAGAAAATGACACTTGAATGAACCTATTCAGATAATTCACCCCGTGGATTTACTAAGATACTATTTTTCGTGAACAGTCTTCAGCAGAATATGTTAATCTTTGTCGTAGATACCATATTCTCACGTTCCGGTACCTATTAAAGATGCGATAGCACAGCCACAGGTATTAAATTCCGATCCGAAAACATTTTTCGAAACTTCGTTGTGGAGAAAGGAGAAGTTAATTTGTTTGGCTAAAATGAGAAAATCTTGTGGCGATGAATCAGTAAGAACTCAATTCTTCAGTCATATACAGTGGGGTAATGAAATTATTAGGGCATAAATTTACGATTTTAACTGTATTTTTTATAATTACGTATGCTAAGTTTAATTTATGTGTGTGTGTTTTTAGTGAACGAAAACCTTGATACTGTGATTTTATTTTTACACAAATACAAAAACATATTTTTCGTACTGTAGTACTAATAATTTGATCGCCCACTGTATAGATGATATAATTATTTGAATGGTACTAGATTGAACGACGAAAGAAACAACAGTATAATTATTATTAATCGTCTAATTGCAGGCACATTATGAACAAAGTACAGATGATAACACTATTGTATCTTCTGCCACTTTTACGAAAAATACAACGATGAATTCAAACTCGCCGAAACGCGGTGATACATATGTTCTACATAAGAAAACACAAGGTAATAACTTAGGATATGTTTTTTATCAAAGTATAGCTCTGTAGTATCTGTATCCATTAGCCCTGGATCCACTACTGCGTTAACAATAGAAATACATTCATCTTATTTGTCATAAGTCGACTGCGGATTTTCATGCAAAATGACATTTAGTAAAGTATAAAGACTATACGTGCATAAAATCCGTAGTCTAGTCATAAGATTATGCTGTTTTGGGAAAACATGTATTCTACACTTTTGACTTGTTTTTGCGTAATGAATCACCTCATTGTCGCTCATACCATTTTTTATGAAGGATGATGACTGTTTTCGAGCGCATATGCAAATTCACTTCACCGATACATTTTATCGAACGTAATATTATACACAGGTTTATCGTCCACTATGGATTAAATTGAAATAAACGGACGAAGTTGATCTAATTATTTTTAGATTGTTATGCATAAAAACATTTTCCTAAAACTGGTTAGAAATTGGTGATTACTTTTAGAATTTTCTTTGCTCGCTATTTTCTATAATTAACTCTATACCACATGCACAAATATTGATAACATTTGTAGACTTTATAAAGAAAAATAAGATTCAGATTTGTGCAACAAAATCAATATTTCTGAATAATACTAAACTGAAGACTAAACCCACGTGTACGTATTGGATTCGGAAATTGAATCACTGAAAAGTGGGCTTGATAAAATAGAAACGAAAAAATGGAAGTGGTAACATCGTTGGCACTAATCCGAACCTTATTGTAACAGATAATTGTTTAGAATTATCAGTTTCGTTTCGATCTCTTAGTTGGTGTCTTTCTTTTATAACAAACTGCTACCAATGTAATGTCTTATAACAAAATGGTACCAATATGTATCCTCGTGATAGAATGGTACCAATATAATTTCACTGCTCCAAACGAAATTAGTATCAGATGATACTATTTTCACATTTCAAACTTCTTCGTATCTTCATAAACTGTAGTGATCAAGCAATTATTTACAGAAACGGAAACCAGCCAAGAAGGATATTCAGCAGTGTCCGAAGATGTAAACGATTCGTCGGGTAACAACTTGCAAGTCCTGAAAGACGCTTTGGATCGAGCTACGAAAATCGTACGATCCGTCACGCCAAACTCCGATGTATCGTGTCCGTCTCCGCCATTTAAAACTTACGCAAACTTCGAGATCACTGTAGACGATAGCCAAACGACCAAATCCATTTTTGAAGACCTGTACAATTTGCAAGAAAACAACGTCAACGAGGAGATTAAGACGATCGAGAGATCGACAAGAGACGATACATTTTTGTTCAGTAAAGACATCGGCCAAGCAACAACGAGAACGATGGACACCAACGAAGAAGTCACGAGGGAGTCCGAAAACGAGGTTACCACCAACATCACCAATGACGACAATCCCACCCACTCGTTCGAGACAACGTACACCAGAAATTTTGTCTGTGAGTCGATCGCCGAAGTATCAAGCGAATTTAACAGTTCCTATAATGACATAAAAGCAGACAAGACATCCTATAGCAACACAAACATTACTATTGAAGACCTAACAAAATCATCGGAACATGCTCAAGGCACACCATCAACGACTGAACAGAATGATGCCGGGTATAATAGAAATAATGAAGAAGACGAAAGGAGGCCTAGATTATCGAATTTTAATTTAATGTTCCTGAACGACTCCGCAAAAAATAAAAACTGTAACTCGTGCCACCAAAGTGCTTTACCGAGGCGACGTTCTTTGCCGGCGGCACTGAGCCAATTAAGGCTAACTAATAACTCGGCGTTGGGGAAACTACCTATACGCAGAGGGGTAAGCATTTCGTTAGATGTAGATTACTTTCTTATTAGTGGTACCAGGTATTAACCTTTTATGAAATCAGATTTTTTGTATTATATAGGATGGTGCACATCAAACTGGCCCTAAACACAAAATACAGTTTCACGGTTAATGTACTGTCCATTTGAGTTACATTCGGTACAGTAAATAAACGGTATCTTTAACTTGAAAAGATTTTCATTTCAACAATTTACACATTTATTTCACTGAAGTCATATGCATACACGCGACATACGGAAAAATGAAACATAACTTAAATATTTATGTTATGTTTGCAGCCGGTTTTATGTACGCTACTCTGTATATTTTTTTTTATTTATTGTTTCCCATCGTACCTGGAGGAAACTTCCGAACAAGTTGATGAGACATTCCTCATGAGAATAAGTCCAAACATGATATTCTTTGAACAGTTTTTCATGATGCCTAATGTGCAATTGTTTTACAATAATTTTACGGTCTTCACAATCAAGGGGTTAATTTGACAAAAATAAGGAAAGATTTATTTTTAAATTATTTTATTTACTCAACACACTAATGAATATACATATAATCCTATTGGATTGCTGGTAGGATTTTTGTCCCAGATCCACATGACGCCTTGAAGACGGCTTAAAGGCGCCTTAGACCTCAAATAGCCGTAAAATGGGCGTCTTCAAGGCGTCATGTGCTATCTGGGTGTATGTATGGTTCCATAGTATTTTAATCACTTATAACTAAATTTTGCTATTGTGTATATATGAAGAGCCTTAATACTGATTATATTTTGGAAAACAGACTGTAATTGAAACACATTTTTAATTGATCTGATGCGAAATGGCATGATATAAAAGTAGGATTACTTAACTTGTATTTTCCTGAAATAATAAAATTTACCATTTATTTAAAAATTGCAGTACAATACCATAGGTTTCTATAAAAATAAATACCAAAAATTCAATACAAATATTAAAAATTTGATGTTATAAGTTTATAGATTGCTATTATTATTATTATTATATCATATAGGTCATTGTTGTTTGTTGTCAAAGTAGTACATATTTTTGTACCACCTTTCATACAATTTTGTGTGACTATTTTGTTGCAGGGTGTTCCAGATAATACTGTTGAAGATTTATATATAGACGACGAATTTGGTGACAGTTTAAACGTTAACATGGTTTTGTTAGATGAAGATTTATCAATTGATGAAGATTTCTTGCCAGACTTATCAGATTTAGATATTATAAAATAATCATTATCATTTCTCTTATAATAATTTATTAAATTCTAATTTTAAAAAAATACAATAAATGTATTTTATGTTCATATCATAAATATTCATGTAATAGTATTAGATGATACTATAATAGCATATAGTAGTATTAGAGTACTCTAAGACTTAAAACACATCAACAATTTCATGTAAAGCTGAAATATATGTAATAAATATAACACCATTTATATAAAAAATATGTGATAACAAAAATAAACGGTTTTAATATAAATCCTTAATTGTAGTCAATTTATATATGTACAAATAAAACATTTTAATTAGCAAAATATAATATTTGGTGTGCAAAAAGTAGTGTATTTGCAATATAAAAAATACATAACATCGTCAAACAAAACGAACTGTTGAATTTGAAATAAATTTCGTATTTCCTGCACCTTAATTTCTACAAGTTGATGCAAGATGTCAACCACAATTTTAGCAGTTTTCAGTAATTCTTTTCGAAAGCTTTTAAAATACTAAATTTAATTAAATTGCTAGACCAAATACAGAAACAATACAATACATTGTCTTATTTTCCCAACGAACTGTACAGCTGCCATCAGTAGCATTATCCCAAAAGCAGGAGCTTGCAGTGTGTAGTCCAGCTCCATTCTTTTGCATAATAACGCAAGTGACTGAAAACATTTTTATTATTTGCAAAATACTAATAAAAACGTTTTAGTATATTATTAAAAAATCACACCTATATATTTAAATGGCTTCTGTGATTTTGTTAGATTTCCCAAACATGCTTCAACAACATTTGATGTCCACTGATTTACTTTATTATGTTGATAAGCATTTCCTCCGATCGAAACTTCAATGGCTTCCTTGATGATCTTACTTACTTCATCTACTATAAACTGGGTCTGAAATAATATGCTTGACTTATATTCAAGTATTAATTACTATATGTATAAAATATAAAATACACTGTTACTGCGCAATACAGTACAATCTAAGTATATATCACAGAAATGAGTTACACAGGGCATCACTGATATGTGTTCAAATACTGTTAAATACTGATAGGAGAACTCACAGAGAACAAAACACCTATGATATTATGTGTAATTTGCTTCCAGTTTACAGCCATAAAACTTAAAAAAGTAACAATTATCATTTTGAGATTCAGAATAGTTTATGCACATCAATGAGACAAATGTTCAAATATTAGTTGTACCAATAAGTAATAGACTATTTTGTTTGCATAAAATTGTGATATAATTTGAATTCAGAACATATACCAGACCTTTTTTCATAAAAATGATGGAAAATGATCGAAAACAAGGATGCATATCAGTGAAATAGCACAGCCTTTTGTTTTTCTGAAAAATGAATTTCAAATTTTGCGAAATATAGTGGATAATTTATTGGTACACTTAATAGATCATTGATCCAAACATTCTAGGTATTGAGAATGTGTCACCATGTGGCATGATATATCTTGCTGCACTGTAAAATTCTTACAGGCATCACTTCTACAAATATATTGAATGGATAAAGTTATCAGTGTTTTGTTCCTTATTGAGCAATAATAGAAATTTTTTTAATGAAAAATGGTTTGTCCTGCAATATGTTACAAGAATTCAGAAACACAAACAGGTCAATGCTACATTGCTTTTGGAGAGTTTATGGATTGGTTAGCATTCAGCAGGGCTTATTGTAAACAATGTGCACATCCAAGTATGACAAAATAAGTTAATGAATCTGTGGAACATCTATTTAAAATGAACCTTGTGCTATATTACATCTATATGCACGAATTAAGATCTTTTCAACAAATCTCTTGAATTTATGAAGTTTCGTAACAACTAAATTATGAAAGATGAAACAGAATGTATTAAAGTGTTATCATTGCAAAATAAAAGATAAACTCAACGTTATATCATCGGAAATTTTTTGTTCTATTTGAACTACTAGTTCGATAAGATAACATCTTATGCATAATATAATTATATGTTATACATAGGCATTAATAATGTAATTAATTTTTGTTTCTATATATTGTTACTACTATGTCTGCACATGTATAATATACAACTATAAAATTTTAAGTATAATTGATAACATAAAAAGTATTCTTCTATTTATTTATACATGTTTTCTATATGAATACTTTTGTCTCTCACAATACGTAACTAATGAATACATAAATCCTCAGTTTTGCACTATAAACACCTGTTAGTATTTGACAGTCTAAAAGTCATAAACTAAGTTCAAAAGATGCTTACTAACCTCCTCTTGCATATCTTCCATCATCTTGTCAAATTTTAAATAGGTTGCGCACGGACCAACGAATCTTTACACGCGCCCAAAAATAATAAATTCCTTCAATCAAAATATAATTAATATTTTGACATCATTAATACCGAATGCTACATCATTTATAGCGATAGTACATAGTTATAAGCAAAAGAATGATACAAAATGTAAATACATGTTTTGCTAATTTCTATTTCTTCATACCTTACGTATTCTTGCTTATAAAAATACCGGTAAAAATATATTATGCGATCTTTTCCATTTTTGACGTACAAACCAGTACAAACTATTAACAAAACCTTCAGCAACGCCTTCACTGCGGATTACAGGCAACAGGATCACTGCTGCCAACAATAATAGTGAATAATACTCGATTGCTGACGACAGATCAGACAGTATTCACCGTTGTATGCATAGAATCAGGACTACTTATTAAAATCTACTGGGTCGATATTATGAATTAACAATTATCCAATATGGAATTTTTTATTAATATTTACTGATCAGAGTCCGAGTCGAAACTATCTACATATAGCACCATCTACAGTGAAGATTTTACTTGTCGGTATGGTCATTAGCACAGACGAGATATAAGAATAGACCTAACATCATATGGGACTTTGTGTCTCATGTTCTGAAATACCGATAGTGTAAAAAGTCAGGGATTTTCTGCTGCCCTCTACTATATTATTGACATTATGGAATATTTTTTTGTCTGCAACCAATTTTGAAACGAACTAGGTGATCATTTTGTCATACACAGGTGTTTATAACTGGTGATGAATGAATTGTTATTGTTAGTCTTGTTTTCTCAAAAGTGAATGATAATTAATAATAATAAATCGAAGAGATCGCTGCCGCATGTGGCAAACGGATTCTCCTCTGTCCGTTCGTTGTAAACGTATTAAAAAAAGGTCTTCTCACTTTACATAAAGCAGGCTTGGGTGCTTTTGATTTGAAATGAAAACTACAAATAAAAACAGCCAATATTTATTCCAAATAAAATAACAGATAAGTTTATTTGAAAATAAGGATATATGCAAATAAATTCCAAAATCTTATTTCAGAAATAAATTATTTCTAAATGATTTATTTGCCAAATATTTGGTTATTTAAAAATTTAAAAATAATTATGCAAAATAAAAAATAATAGATTTTCGAATATAATGAATATATTTGTCATTGTAAATTAAAAAATATTTTGTTCGTTTAAATTTTTGGGACAATACGTAGATAAACGTGTTCGTAATAGCATATTAAAAGTAATTAGTGTTTTGTACGCGAACACAAATTCCGACAAATCCGATCCCGAACCTGCACAACCTCGGTGAAATCGGTATGGAAAACTTTGGAGGTTTATTTTTATTTTATTACTAATAATTCTAAGATATATGTATATTGCATATATTTGTAGCATCCTGAAAACGGGTATTAACGAGCCATTCCACGTCGAAACGCACAGAACTGCGATCTTAATGACCGATTTTTTTCGAATTTGCAGCATTTGTTGATAACCACAAGAAACTAAATTGTGTAAAATTTTAGTTTCTAATCTTGAACCGTTTCCGAGAATTTTCCTTGCGGGAATGCCTTACCGTAATGAGCCATCTCGTGGCCACGGAATTCCGGGAATCGGGTGACGTCACGGCGTGCGAGCGAGAGCGGTAGAGCGAGCCGCGGTATCGGTGCTCTCCGTCGGTATTGACGCGTGCCGAGGAATTTCGGTGGTCTATGGGGGGAGGTGTGCGAGCGAGAGAGTACGGTAGAGCGTGCCCAGTATCGGTGCTCTCCGTCGATCCAACGCGCTAGTGAGTGCGTCACCCAGTTTATTGACTTAGCCGTGTACGCCGTGTACCAAGGTCGTACCATCCCGTGCAGGTCTGTGCTTGCTTCCTCACTTTCTCGTGAACCGTCGCGG